>NW_027256882.1:289460922-289477454 GCF_029215685.1 Pituophis catenifer annectens | reverse complement strand
CCCCTTTCCCTTCCTTCCTTCCCCTTCCCCTTCTCTTCCCCCTTCCCCTTCCCCTTCCTTCCTTCCCCTTTCCCTTCGTCTTTCCCTTCTCTTTCCCTTCCCCTTCCTTCCCCCTTCCCCTTCTCCCTTCCTTCTCTTTTCCCTCTTTTTCTTCCCCTTTCCCTTCCTTCCCTTACCTTCTTTTCTCCCCTTCCCCTTCTCCTTCCTTCCTTCCTTCCTTCCTTCCTTCCTTCCTTCCTTCCTTCCTTCCTTCCTTCCTTCCTTCCTTCTTCCTTCCTCTTTCTTTCTTTCTTCTTTCTTTCTTTCTTTCTTTCTTTCTTTCTTTCTTTCTTTCTTTCCACACTCCATTTCATCCATGTTGCTCCTGAGTTCTTTAGTGGGTTTAACTCCAGGGCCATTAAATTAATAAAAACTGCAAGTTGGACATGACAAAACATCTTGACAATTATTGTAGAATGGGTTTTAATATGATTTTATGATTCGTGTGGATTTCTACCAAGTGATCAAGTCATAATAATTCCTGCACCATGAAAATAAAATTACCACGTCAATAAAATATTCCCATTATCCTCATTCAATGCTAGAGATTTAAATAGGGAAGGAAGGCTACTATTTTTTTTAAAAAAAAAATCCCAGCATGTTTAAATGTAGTAGATTATAATTATTGTTTTTAATAGTAATGATATGTATCCCGTTGCCTGATAGGAGACACTTTTTTTAAAAGGGCAAATCAACACTAAACAAAAAAAAAAATGAATGCGATTTTCACTCAACCTCTGGACTGTTATTTTCCAATAATCATTAACCACCATAAAGGGGAAACGGCAATCTTTTGAAACAATGCAGAATGTGAGGAAACAGCGAGTGAACATGATCATTTTCTTCTTAGAAGAACATGCCTTAAAAGCCCCATTAAAATATAATTATAGCCCAGAATGCAATTTCATAAGATGCCACAAAAGCTCCTTTTGAAATCAATCCCTACTTTGATGAGGATAATAACAGTGTTTCTAATATATTTTATGAGAAGTTCCTTCTGCCTTGCCTCCATGGAGATAGTTAAAGCTCTTTTCTCCCTCCCTCCCTCCCTCCCTCCCTCCCTCCCTCCCTCCCTCCCTCCCTCCCTCCCTCCCTCTCTCTCTCTCTCTCTCTCTCTCTCTCTCTCTCTCTCTCTTGAACGAACCTGTAAGTCGGATGATACTAGGAGGGGAAAATTCTGCTCAGCTCAAGATGGGATGGGAAAAGGTCAACCTCAGAACCTTCACGGAAGAGGGCCCTACAAGAAGAGCCACATCAGCCATCAGCTCCTCACAAAGGAAGAAGAGAAGGGAGGGGAGGGGAGGAAAGAGGAGGGGGTGAGAATAAATGGGAAGAGAAGGGAGGGAAATGAACAGGAGGGGAGGGGAGGAGAGTGGAAGGGAGGGGAGGGGAGGAGAGGAGAGGAGAGGAGAATAAACTGGAAGGGAGTGGGGTGGGGTGAGGTGGGGTGGGGTGGGGAGAGGAGAGGAGAGGAGACAGGAGAGAATAAACTGGAAGGGAGTGGAGTGGACAGAAGATGAAGGGAGGAGAGGGGAGGGGAGAGGAGGGGAAGGGAGAGGAGGGAAGGGGAAGGGAGGAGAGTAAACTGGAAGAGAGTGGAGTGGAGACAGGAAGAGAGGAGAGGAGAGAATAAACTGGAAGGGAGTGTGTTATGTATTGATACATGTCAGCGGGAATTTCAAACCTGTCTAAGTTACTGATTGGCTGACAGCCTCTCCGGAATTGTATATAAGGAGGGCTGCAGCCTCAGAGTTTTTGCTGAAGTCTCACTGTATATTAAAGAGCTGTTGTCACTAGCTTGCTTGTGCCTCTCATTATTCCCGAACCACAACTTTGGCGACGAAGGTGGGATTGAGGCCACAAGAAGCGAACCAGTGAGACCCCGAGTTTCAGCTAGGCGACCAGGCGAACTACAGGAGGCATACCGAACATGTCTGCCTACGTTCCGCCCAAGACTTTTGATCCGGCCCGTGAAAAATGGGTCTCGTACCTAACAAGGTTTGAGTGCTCGCTTGAAGCCAGAGACATGCAGGGACTCTCCGCTAATCGAAAGAGAGCCCTCTTTCTAAGCCACTGCGGACCCGGACGTGTTCGAGATGGCGGAGTCACTCTGTGAGCCAACGCCAGTCCAGACCATTTCCTGGGACACCCTGATGGCAACTCTTCGGGCTCACTATGCTCCCGTGCCCTCCAAGTTCATGCAACGTTACCAACTGAGACAACGCGTGCAACGAGAGGGAGAACCGGTCAGCGCTTACATGGCGAGCCTGCGTAAAGCCGCAACACATTGCGACTATAGGGACTTGGACGATGCGCTGCTTGAGCAGCTAATCTGTGGCGTTCGAGACATAAGACTTCAAAGGTGACTACTCGCTAAGCCCGATCTAACACTTGCCGGAGCCCTAGACGAGGCCAGGGCCTCCACAAAAGCCGCAGAAACGCTGCAGCACCTGCTGACCAGCAAGGACAATCCCAAGTCTACACCAGTGCACAGGGAAGACGCCGGATCCAGCTCGGAGTCTGACTCTGATGAGGACGTCTTCCGCACAGAGCACCAAAGAAAAGACGCAGGCAGACCCCGGCATAACTGCCCCAGCTGTGGCGGGAATCACGATAGACTGTCCTGCAAATACAGAGAGGCTATTTGCAGGCGTTGCGAGAAAAAAGGGCACTTGGCGCGAGTCTGTAGAGCCATGCTGCCCAGAAAACACCAACCACATGAGCGCCGCAGCCAACCAGAATCAACGTGCCAGAAGCATCCAATGAGAGAAGGCAGCGCTAGAAAACAGTGCGAATTTGAACCGCGAGATGGCCGCAGCATACACGTCGACCAGGCCAGCATGGCAATCGAAGACAAGGTCAGCACGATGGTCGAAATCAACGGCAAACCATGCTCAATGGAGATCGACACCGGATCAGCTCTCTCCATAATGTCGTGGGCGACCCTGAAGACCATCCTGCTGTCATTCCGGAAGGACCAGCTATCCAAACAGAGACTGTGCATCCTAGACTACCAGGGGAACCGGGTTCCCATCGAAGGAGTGGGCACCTTCCGAATCACCTACGGAGACTTCGAAAAAGACCTGCTGCTAACTATCGTCACAAAGCAGCTCCCCAGCCTTCTGGGCATTGGGTGGTTCCGAGCCCTTGGCATGGGCTTCACCGGCGTTCACCGAATGTCCGAGCCGTCACTGAAGGACAGCCTCCTGACCGAGTTCCAGGACGTCTTCGGGGACACGTTGGGCAAGTATGTGGGAACTCCTATTTCCCTAAATTTAGACCCCAACGTAGCCCAAATAAGACTTAAAGCCAGACGGGTGCCTTTCGCATTGAAACCAAAGATTGATGCAGAACTGGAAAAATTAATTAAACAAGGGGTATTGGTCCCCGTTGACCATGCGAAATGGGAAACCCCCATAGTGACCCCAGTTAAATCTGACGGCTCAATCAGAATTTGCGCCGACTACAAATGCACGATCAACAAGGCTTTGCAGCCGAGCGCCTATCCGGTGCCGATCGTGCATCATCTACTACACTCCCTGGGGCCAGGAAAATTTTTTGCCAAATTAGACCTAGCACAGGCCTATCAACAATTACCCATTGACGACACCACGGCAGAGGCGCAAACAATTGTGACTCACAGGGGTGCATTCAAATGCACCAGGCTCCAGTTTGGGGTGAGCGTCGCACCTGGCCTATTTCAAAGCACCATGGAACGCCTCTTGCAAGGGTTTCCGGGGGTGGTGCCCTATTTTGACGATGTTTTAATCAGTGCCCAGGATGAACGTCAACTAAGGGACAGAGTGAGGAACATCCTAATCAGATTTAGGGAAGCGGGACTTAAACTTTAAAAGAACAAGTGCATGATCGCTGTCCCCTCTGTCGATTTTTTGGGGTACAGGGTGGATGGCACAGGCATCCACCCCACCGAAAGCAAAGTTAGAGCTATCAAGAGCGCACCTGCCCCCAAAACCAAATGGGAGCTCCAAGCCTTCCTTGGACTGCTCAACTTTTACTCGATGTTTTTAAAAAACAAGGCTACCGTCACAGATCCCCTGCACAAACTGTTAGGGAAGAATGTTCCGTGGGTTTGGGGCAAAGCAGAGGCAGCCGCATTTGAGGCTGTAAAGAAACTTCCTCATTCAATACAACTCAGCGCTACCGCTTGTATTGGTTTGTGACGCCTCCCCCTTCGGAGTTGGTGCCGTCCTAGGCCATAGACTGCCAAACGGCCTAGAGGCGCCCATTGCGTTTTACTCTCACACTCTGTCCAGCACAGAGCGTAACTATAGTCAATTGGACAAAGAGGCTCTGGCTGCAATTGCGGGGGTTAAAAAATTCCATGAATATCTCTATGGCCGTCAATTCGAACTTGTGACAGACCACCGGCCCTTGCTGGGACTTTTGGCCGGTGACAAGCCCACCCCCGCTGCCCTGTCCCCACGTTTGACCAGGTGGGCCATCTTCCTGTCGGCCTATTCGTACCAGCTTGTCCATCGACCCGGACGGACTTTGGGCCACGCGGACGCCCTCAGCCGCTGCCCCCCTTCCCGAACTGCTTGTCAACCCCACGCCGGAAGCCCCCATCCTTTTGATCGACGCTATGACTTTGGGACCTATCTCCTCTTGCGAGGTGGCTAAAACCTCTGCTAGGGACCCTGTAATTCGCACTGTGATGGGGTGGGTCCTTAAGGGGTGGCCTGTCAAGGTGGACAGTGGGGAATACCAAGGTTATGTTAACAAACGTAACAAATTGTTTATGCAAGGGGGTTGCTTGTTGTGGGGAGATAGGGTGGTGGTACCAACAAAATTGAGAACAAGGGTCTTGGAGTTACTGCACGAAGGGCACCCAGGGATAGTTCAGATGAAAAGCTTAGCCCGCAGTTACGTATGGTGGCCCAACATGGACCAAGTCATCTCCGAGTGGGTGGGGAAGTGCAGACCCTGCCAGGAATCTCGCCCCGATCCCCCGATAGCGCCTAT
The DNA here is from genome assembly GCF_029215685.1 of Pituophis catenifer annectens. NCBI lineage: Eukaryota > Metazoa > Chordata > Lepidosauria > Squamata > Colubridae > Pituophis > Pituophis catenifer. The sequence goes on along the minus strand of NW_027256882.1, from coordinate 289,472,432 downwards.
CCGAGAGTGGGAGAAACCAAAGGGGCCATGGGGGAGGATCCATATTGACTTTGCCGGGCCCTTCCACGGGCAAACATTTTTAATCGTAGTCGATGCCTTTTCAAAATGGCTCGAAATCATACTCATGTCTTCAACCACAGCCGAAGCAGTCATTAAAGCTCTTCGGAAACTATTTGCCACCCACGGGCTACCGGATACTCTGGTATCTGACAACGGCCCTCAATTTACAGCGACCCTGTTTGAGGGCTACCTGGCCGGATTGGGCATCCACCATGCCCTATCGGCCCCTTTCCATCCGGCTTCTAATGGCCTTGTTGAACGTTTCGTACGAACGGCCAAAGAAGCATTGTCCAGGCTAGATAACGGGGACTGGCAGACCAGGATAGATCAATTTTTAGCAGTCCAGCATGCCACACCATGTACAACCACAGGGAGAAGCCCAGCCGAACTCCTCATGGGCAGGAAGCTTCAGTGCATGTTAGACAGGCTTCACCCTAATTACTCGCACGAGAATTTTAAGGGAGAGACCACCGGACTAAGGCAGTTCCAGGTTGGGTCCCCGGTGTTCGCTCGCAATTATGCTAGCGGACCTCTATGGGTTGCAGGAACCATAGTGGGCATAACGGGCCCAAAATCTTACACAGTAGACGTAGGGGTTGACAGAATCTGGAAACGCCACATAGACCAACTAAGGAAAAGAACAGTCAGCGAGGCAAACATCAACTTAGAAATCTCCGAACCTAACTACAACAACTTTCCCAAAACAGCTAACTCAAGCCCGGGTTCGAGAGAATACTTAGCTGACATGCCCTGGTTCCAGCGCTGCCCCAGTGAGTCGCCACTCCCAGCCGGGGATAACCACACCCCGGACAAAATCCAGGAGGTTCCATTGGCAGAGCCGGGAGAGACAGAGAGTCCCTCCGACCAGCTCGACGCCCCACCAAACACTGAACTGCGCAGGTTGACTAGAACGAGAACTCGCCCAGGTCACCTGCGAGATTTTGTGTGTACTTATGTAAATATTTGAATGTTAGTGCCTTCTGGGAAGGGGGGGGTGTTAGGTATTGATACATTTCAGCGGGAATTTCAAACCTGCCTAAGTTACTGATTGGCTGACAGCCTCTCCGGAATTGTATATAAGGAGGGCTGCAGCCTCAGAGTTTTTGCTGAAGTCTCACTGTATATTAAAGAGCTGTTGTCACTAGCTTGCTTGTGCCTCTCGTTATTCCCGAACCACAACAGAGTGGAATGGACAGAAGATGAAGGGAGGAGAGGGGAGGGGAGAGGAGGGGAAGGGAGAGGAGGGAAGGGGAAGGGGGAGAGTAAACTGGAAGGGAGTGGAATGGAGACAGGAAGAGAGGAGAGGAGAGGATAAACTGGAAGGGAGTGGAATGGACGGAAGGTAAGGGGAGGGGAGGGGAAGGGGAAGAGGGGAGAGTAACCTGGAAGAGAGTGGACTGGAGACAAGAAGAGAGGAGAGGAGAGGATAAACTGGAAGGGAGTGGAGTGGACAGAAGGTGAGTGGAGGGGAGGACAGGAGAGGGGAGGGGAAGGGAGGAGAGTAAACAGGAAGAGAATGGAGTGGAGTGGAGTGGACAGGAAGAGAGGAGAGGAAAGGGGAGAAAATGGAATGAGGACACTGGAGAGAGGAGACTGGAAGAGAAGAGAGAGCAAAAAAAGAAGGATCTGTGACCAGTCACTAAAGAAATGGTTGTAAGCTGTAAAAACACCTCCAAAACCTTCTTATCTATGGAAGAAATTTCAATGGCCAATTCCCTGTCGTCGAACTCGGCGAGAACTAGCAAGCAAGAAAGAAGCAGTTTCCCCTGAAACCAAGTGGAAAATCAACACCACCAGCTAGTATTTGTGTAGGTTGTTTTGCTGAGCTGTATATATTTCACACCCCATCTCATTATTCATATTTTCCTGTTCGGCTTAAATGGAGCCGAAGCATCGGACAATATTTATACTGCAACAAGGCCTGGAAATTATCTCTGTTGTTTAATTAAACAACGGCCCGTCAAGACAGGCAGTGGGTTTTATGGTGACAGATAGCCTGCTTCAGCTGCGCAATGAGCTGGAGGGGAGAAGGAGGACCAGCAATGCGATTCAGAAAGATGGCTTAATGAATCAACAGCTGCTTACACCCAGCCGGAGCCTACAATGCTATAGCTTAACATCCATGGCAGTTTTGAGCTGTAGATTGGAGGTCCTGATTTAATAGATTAACAGAGTTGGAAGGGACCTTATAGGTCATCTAGTCCAACCCCTCTGCTCAAGCAGGAGACCCTACACCATTTCTGACAGATGGCAGTCCAATCTCTTCTTGAAAGCCTCCAGTGATGAAGCTCCCACAACTTCCGAAGGCAACTTCTGTTCCAGTGGTTGATTGTTCTCACTGTCAGAAAATGTTTCATTTCTAGATTGAATCTCTCCTTGTTCAGCTTCGATCCATTATTCCTTGTCTGGTCCTCAGGTGCTTTGGAGAATAGCTTGACTCCCTCCTCTCTGTGGCAGCCCCTCAAATATTGGAAGACTGCTATCATGTCTCCCCTGAGCCTTCTCTTCACTAGACTAGCCATGTCCAGTCCAGTTCCTGTAACCGTTCTCATATGTTTTAGTCTCCAGTCTCATTCATTCATTCATTCATTCATATTTTATTTTATTTTATTTTATTTTATTTTATTTTATTTTATTTTATTTTATTTTATTTTATTTTATTTTATTTTATTTTATTTTATTTTATTATTTTATTTTATTTTATTTTATTTTATTTTATTTTATTTTATTTTATTTTATTTTATTATTTTATACCACCCTTCTCCTGTGGGACTCAGGGCGGTGTACAGCTGAGATAAAACATGGCATATAAAATTTAAAAACAGTTTAAAAAACAATTAAATAATTTCGGCCCAAAATTTAAAACAACCCAATTAAAACCTAATTCAATTAAAACTGAGAGAATGGGATCAAGCCAGCCCAGCTGGATGGAATAAGTGTGTTTTCAGGGCCCGACGAAAATCCGGAGGTCTGATATCGTGCGTATCTCAGGGGGCAGGTCATTCCAGAGGGCAGGTGCTGCCACAGAGAAGGCTCTCCCCCTGGGGATCGCCAGCTGGCACTGTCTGGCCGACGGCACCCTGAGGTGGCCCTCTCTGTGCAAGCGAACCGGTCGGGGGGAGGCTATTGGCGGCAGAAGGCGGTCTCCTCATCATCCTGGTTGCTCTTCTCTGCACTTTTTCTAGAGTTTCAACATCTTTTTTATATGTAAGACATGATGTAAGACATGATAAAAAATTCTGGATCTGCAAGCTTCAAAAAGGAAGTGAAAAAAATATTTATTTGGAAGAAAGATATAGTTGAGACTTAGAACATGGGTGCACCTCAAGGAGTGCTTTCCAATTCAGAATATAGCTTGGAGGTCTTCTAGTCGAACCCCATGCTCAAGCAGGAGACTCTATGCCCATGATGGTGAACCTATGGCACGTGTGCCACAGGTGGCACACGGAGCCATATTAGTGGGCATGCCAGCTCAGCTCTGGGGCGCATGCACGCTCCGGCCAGCTGATTTTTGGGCCTTTTGGGCCCACCAGAAGTAGGGAAACAGGCTGTTTCCTGCCTCTGGAGGACCTGGGGGGTTGGGTGGGGAAGGCCCGTTTTTCTTTCTTACCTGGCTCCAGATCCTCTCTATTTATCTGGGAAGGGCGAAAACAGGCTTTCCCACTCCCTTGGAGGCCCTACGGAGGCTGAAAGGGCCCATTTCCCGACTCCCGGTGGGATAGGAAGTGACGTTTTTTGCTGTCCCCAGCTTCCAGAGGCTCCTAGAGAGACTCCTAGAGAGGCTCCTAGAGACTCCTAGAGAGGCTCTGGAGGCTGGTGACAGCAAAAAAAAATGTCACTTCCTGTCCCACAACCCAGCTTTGTTTCTTTGTTTGTTTTTTGCTGTCGTTATGATGGGCCCCCCTCCCTTTTCAGATGAGAAGAATCAAACTCATGTCAGACTACCACTTGTACAAAACCCTTCCTCTCCGAATCATTCAGCCATAGCCATCAAACAGGATAAAGAGGTGTTTGTAATATTGTTTCCATTATTGATTTTCATTCTCCTGCCATTAGCATTCGTGGCACAAACTCTTAAGCAGGCTGTGGAGCAAAACAGTCTTCATTTGTCTCTGCTCTTTTGCTTATAGCTCTATTAGATGTTTTATTCAAACAGCCTGTGTTATGCTCTGATCAGGCACGTTTTAAGAATTTTGGTGCCTTCCCGGAATATTTTTTTACACCATGGTAGGTGTGCGCAAGTTATCATCGCAAGAAGGTGGAAATACAACCGATGTCATACAGCAAGGGTTTCACACTCAAGGCCTATGGGCCAGTGGTGGGATTCAAAAATTTTTACCATTGGTTCTGTGGCCGTGGATTGGTTGGCGTGGCTTGGTGGGCATGGCAGGGGAAGGATCAGTGGCGGATTTCAAATTTTTTTTACTACCGGTTCTGTGCGTGTGGCTTGGTGGGCATGGCTTGGTGGGCGTGGCAGGGGAAGGATATTGTAAAATCTCCATTCCCACCCCACTCCAGGGGAAGGTTATGCAAAATCACCATTTCCTCCCAATCAGCTGGAACTCGGGAGGCAGAGAATAGATGGGGGCGGGGCCAGTCAGAATTTTTACTACTGGTTCTCCGAACTACTCAAAATTTCCACTACCGGTTCTCCAGAACTGGTCAGAACCTGCTGAAACACACCTCTGGGAAGGATACTGTAAAATCTCCATTCCCTCCCCACTAGAGGGGAAGATTACTGCAAAATCCCCATATCCTCCTGATCAGCTGGGACTTGAGAGGAAGAGAATAGATGGGGGCGGGGCCAGTCAGAATTTTTACTACTGGTTCTCCGAACTACTCAAAATTTCCGCTACTGGTTCTCCAGAACTGGTCAGAACCTGCTGAAACACACCTCTGGGAAGGATACTGTAAAATCTCAATTCCCATCCCACTCCAGGGGAAGATTACTGCAAAATCCCCATTTCCTCCTGATCAACTGGGAATTGGGAGGCAGAGAATAGGTGGGGGCGGGGTGGATCAGAGGTGGTATTTGCCGGTTCTCCAAACTACTCAAAATTTCCGCTACCGGTTCTCCAAAACTGGTCAGAACCTGCTGAATACTACCTCTGCCGCGGGCTGAATCTGGCCCGCGGGGTGCTTAGATCTGGCCCATGGAGCCACCCTGGAAACAGCAAAGGACCATCCCACGGTGCCTCTGCAGTGAAAATGGACCTCAGGAGAAGAAAACGAGCTCCGTTTTCAGCTGCAAATCCTCCTGCAACCCTCTGCCAGCAAAAACGGTTCTCGGGAGGATTGTGGCAGAGCGCTCGGGCCACCAGAGGCGCCCCTGACATGAGTGATGTCAAGCTGGCCACACCCACCCTGGCCATGCCCACCTGGCCCCCGAGGTCAAACACAACCCTGATGCGGCCCTCAATGAAATCGAGTTCGACACCCCTGCCGTACAGTCATTACTTGTGATTCACTTGAAGGTTTATCTGTGTCCTCAGGGTCACCTGAATAGTCCAAATGGGGGTGGAGCCTTCTTGGCTGTAGGATGTTTTCTGCCCTGTGTCTCTTCACTGTTTGTTTGTTTATTTATTTATTTATTTATTTATTTATTTATTTATTTATTTATTTAGTGGTTCGATTTATATGCCGTCCTTTTCCGGAGACAATGCGATAAGCAATAGCCTTCATACTTTTGTATATACCTGCTTAGTAGGGCTTTCGGGCCCCCCCTAAGCGGTGTTCTTTTTTTATACAAAGTCAGCTTATTGCCCCCACAAACCGGGTCCTCATTTTACCTACCTTTGAAAGGATGGAAGGCTGAGTCAACCTTGAGCCTGGTGAGATTCGAACTTGCAGTAATTGCAGGCAGCTGGTGTTACTTAACAGTGCTTTAGTCTGCTGCGCCACCAAGGCTTCTAAGCCTTGTTGAGCACAGGTGCCTGTGCTGGAATGAGCCTGTGTTGTCTGCATCTCAAGCTGAAGTGCAAATGGTTCCTGTAGTCTGCAATTTTTCTGGAAATCCATTCATACCCCTGCACCATTCGAAGGGTATTCATCCCAAAATGCATAACTTAAATGTCTATGCAGATTCTCAGTCGTCCAGGTCATTGTTGTCCCCAAATTTGCTTTTTCAAGTGGCCACTGGGCTTTCTTGTTTGTCTTTGAAGATATTTCCTTTTTTTGAAAACCAGAAAGTTCAGTTGCCTCTTGACTGAGAATCTGCATAGACAAATAGCAATAGCACTTAGACTTATATACCGCTTCGCAGTGCGTTTAAAGCCCTCTCTAAGCAGTTTACAGAGTCAGCCTATTTTCCCAACAATCTGGGTCCTCATTTTACTCATCTCGGAAAGATGGAAGGCTGATATCGTCTTCAAATAAAATAAATTGCATTTCCAAACAGATAGTCCTTGAAGAAATCTTTCATTTTATTAAGCACGACAATCTGGCCCCGATCGTGGCGTAGCCAGCTCTGGCTTCCTGACCCCAAACCCTCCCTTTCTGTTCCCCAAATCTCTGCATCTCATTGGCCTTCTTCCAAATCACTCTCCCCATATCTACTACCTAAGCTCCCAAGAATGCCCCCCCTCCCTCTCATCTCCTAGGGGATATTATCTTCAATGAAAATAAGTAGGTGAAGTGTCAAGCGTCCTCTTGCCAGCTGGCCCCTCGTCTCCTTCTTATGTCAGCACTAGAGTAAATGCAGGTTGAAGTGCTGACAGAGTCAACCTTGAGCCTGGTGAGATTCGAACTGCCAAATTGCAGGCAGCTGGCACGCAGCAGAAGTAGCTTGCAGTACTACATTCTAACCACTGCGCCACCAATGCTCCCCATTTTAACCATCTCTTGTAAAGCTTCCAAGGAGAATCCTGTAATCCCTTTAAACCCATTGACTCTCCTAAGTCCTTGTCTTTCTCTTCCTCTACTTGCCAAACCCAATCCTCTACCATGTCAAACCCAATCCTTCTTCTAGTTGATCATCCTCTCACATTCATCTATTCAAAGTAAATGAGTTTCTGCTGGCTGATCATGTCCTTAAGGAAGCAGTCACCATGTTATTTGGTCAGAGATTGATTAGGTGGTTGGTTTACAACCCATGATGCTCCTTGTTACCTTTTCCTAATCCATCTTCACTTTTCTGTCATCAACCTTCAATTTACCAAGCATGCAGATTGACGTTGTATGAGAATAACCTGGATTTTTTCACTCACTGTTGTCATTGGGAGAGGACAGGCTACCTGCAGGCTACCTAAAAAACACCCTAAACCACCCACGATTTCCGCTACCAGATTGAGCAAATCTGTCCGAACCGGCTGAATATCGCCTCTAATTAGATGGTACCAGGGGTGAAATGCTCCCGGTTCGGACCGGCACCGCGATGGCGGCGGGCAGTTCGGAGAACCGGTAGCAAAAATCCCTGCCTCCGCCCCCCATGCCCAGCTGAACCCCGCGATCATCAGAGCCTTTTTTTCCTTTTAAATGGCTCTGACCAGCCAAGCTCTGACATCCCAGCTGAGTTGCCTGCTAATCAGGCAACTCAGCTTGGATCGCCAGAGCCATGTAAAAGAAAAAAAGTTTCTTTTTTTCTCCCCCACCCTCTCCCAGCCTCCAGCTTGCTTACCTTAGCTGCTGATCGCATGACAATCACAATCCATGCATCAGCAAGCAACTGAATATCCCTGCTTGCAATCAAGCTCATCGGTGAGCAGCTCTTTCTTGCCTGCCTGCCTGCCTTCCTACCTAGATTTGTGGACTTCAACTCCCAGCAAAGCTGTCTGAGGAATTCTAGGAGTTGAAGTCCACAAGTCTTATAGTTGCCAAGGTTGGAGACCCCTGTTCTATTGGGTAAGTTTTTTTTCCCCTTTGGGAGCTTTAAAAAAAATAGTTAATTGGGGTTTTTTTTAGTTGTTCTTTTTTTAGACCTAGCCATTTAAAGTTTAGGAAGTTTTAAATTTAGCTGCTTTTATATAAAAATAAAAATAAATTAAAACAAAATAATATTTGTGCAGCTTTCTGAGATTCAGTGTGTTTCTGTAGTGTTTCACTCTAACTACACAAACACACAAAATCTCACAAAGCTGTATGTGGAATTTTGTGTGCGTAAAGTGTGAAAGTTAGCTTTTTGGGCTTTTTGTGGCTGTGTGAGGTTCCTGCTTGTTGCAGGGCCCATTTTGGGTCTAGCACAGCTGCTTTTACATTGTGGGTGAGCCAGTTGTGTTGTGTTGTGTGTGTGTAAAGTGTGAAAGTTGTTTTTTTGGGCTTTTTGTGACTGTGTGAGGTTTCTGCTTGTTGCGGGGCCGTTTTGCGTCTAGCACAGCTGCTTTTACATTGTGGGTGAGCCAGTTGTGTTGTGTTGTGTTTTTGTAGGTTAAAAAAGGGCAAAGAAGTGACATTGACTTGGCCACGCCCACCCAGTCACCTTACCACCAAGCCCAGCCCACTAATTAAGCCATGCCCACAGAACCGGTAGCAAAAAAAATTAGATTTTACCCCTGGATGGTACCTTAAGTCAGTAAGACCCATACCATGAAGGCTTTAATGGTGATTACCAACACCTTGAATTGCACCTGGAAGCAAACAGGCAGACAGTGTAGCTCGCAAAATAGTGGGCGCTACATGGGGCACCCTTGGCACTCCAAGAAGTGCCTCTTCCACCTCACTTTGCACCAGCTGTAGCTTTCAAATGCTCTCCTAGGATAGCCCCATGTAGAGCTCATTGCAATTGTCCAACCCTGAGCTTGTATTCTGTCCCGGTTAAAATTTAGAAGTGGTCGTTAACAGTAACCCCATGTAAGGACCATTGTGATGGTTCAGCTGTGAGCTGACACAGGCATGAGTATATCTGGAGGACCATTTGGCCCAGTAATGGTACAACTGATCCACCAGTTGAAGCTACACCAAAGTTCTCTTCTTCTTCTTCTTTTTTTTTTTGAAATAGAATATACATTTTAATACTTATTTCTCTTACATTTCATAAATCAACTATAAAACATAAGAAATGTTTAATACAACACCATATTTCATCAATGCCTGCAGTGAGATTTGTTTTTTTTTTCCTCCAATTTTTATTAATAAGTATAAACTAAACAGGACAATGAAACGTACAAAACATAAAAATATATAAACATCCATTTCAATACATGTCCAGTTTGTCGCAACTATAATATACATTTCTCTTTGTATTTTGACTCTTCCTTATTTGGTCATTCCCTTTTATCTATCTAATATTGATCTTTGTTGACCTATGTCTGTTCTTTGTTTCCATCATATTATATTTGGTCATTTTGTTTACTTCCTATTGCTTCATCTCTTTCCTATCTTTCAGCCAACTATACCACTTTTCCCATACTAAGTAAAAGGTTCTCTTCTATTTGAAGCTAGAGCCTTGAGTCCAATGTTGAAATTCATTTTTTTTTTACTACTGGTTCTGTGGGCATGGTTTGGTGGGTGTGGCAGGGAAAGGATACTGCAAAATCTCCATTCCCACCCACTCCAGGGGAAGGATACTGCAAAATCTCTATTCCCTCCCCACTCCTGGGGGAAGGATATTGTGAAATCCCCATTCCCACTCCACTCCAGGGGAAGGATACTGCAAAATCTCCATTCCCTCCCCACTCCTGGGGGAAGGATATTGCGAAATCCCCATTCCCACTCCACTCCGGGGGAAGGATACTGCAAAATCCCCATTCCCTCCCCACTCCTGGGGGAAGGATATTGCGAAATCCCCATTCCCACTCCACTCTGGGCCAGCCAGAGGTGGTATTTGCCAGTTCTCCGAACTACTCAAAATTTCTGCTACCGGTTTTCCAGAACCTGTCAGAACCTGCTGGATTTCACCCCTGCTTGAGTCCAAAAGAACCTCCCTGTTGGACCGTTTGTGGTGGTATAATGACTCTAGGCTGATGACTTGCTTAACTCCACCCCAAAAACTCTGCCTGCTCTTATCCTACATCGCAGTGTGTTTTAAATCCCACAAATATTCAAATCTGTGTAAAACAGAACTGGCCCCCCAGTGATTTCTAGCAACTCTCACTATTTATGACAATATATGTTGACCATTAAACAAATTGAACCTCATTACAGTTATGGCAACCATATAAATGCAAATCAAGCTCTGGATGGGGTTTTTTTCTCCCCCTTTCCATTATCTATATAGTTTTTGTATTTACTTTTACAGCTCAACTGTTCAGGAGTTAATCCCCTTTGCACAGCAAATTGTACCGTCGGATATTATATTAAAATTAATTAAGTCCTTGAAATTCAATAGGTACCATTCACAGCTGAAGTGCTTAAGACACCGATAAAAAAAAGAAAAGAAAGAATGCACATGCAAATCAAGAAAACAAATTGCCAAACAGTTTTACAGAGTTGTAACAATAATACTAATGAAAAGGACTGACACTGCTCTAATTCTAGATGTTTCCCTTGTTGTAAAGGTTTGGCACTCACAACTTCCTGATCTTCCTTTAGGCATATTTCCATTTTGTCACTTCTTACACAATAGTCCCAGTGACATTTTCCTTCTTCCATGCACCGAGGAGATTTTGCAATCAAAAATTCTTTCGGGAATATTCAGTGATTTAATGTAACTTGGATTATGCTGAATTTTCTACATAATCAGAAGGGATAGAATCAGGGGTGAAATCCAAACTTTTTCCCTACCGGTTCTGTGGGCATGACTTGGTGGGCGTGGCAAGGGAAGGATATTGCAAAATCTCCATTCCCATCCCCACTCCAGGGAAAGGATACTGCAAAATCTCCATTCCCTCCCCTCCTGGGGGAAGGATATTGCAAAATCTTCATTCCCACCCCACTCCAGGGGCTAGCCAGAGGTGGTATTTGCCAGTTCTCCGACCTACTCAAAATTTCCGCTACCGGTTCTCCAGAACCTGTTACAACCTGCTGGATTTCACCCCTGGATATAATCAAGATCGTGTGAAGTGTTAATACCATTTTATAATACCTTGGTAAGGCCATACTTGGAATCCTGCATCCAGTTTTGGTTGCCACGATGTAAAAAAAGATGTTGAGACTCTGGAAAGAGTGCAGAGAAGAGCAACAAAGATGATTAGGGGACTGGAGGCTAAAACGTATGAAGAAAGGTTGCAGGAACTGGGTATGTCTAGTTTAATGAAGAGAAGGACTAGGGGAGACATGATAGCAGTCTTCCAATATCTCAGGGGCTGCCACAAAGAAGAAGGAGTCAAGCTATTCTCCAAAGCACCTGAAGGCAGGACAAGAAGCGATGGGTGGAAACTAATCAAGGAGAAAAGCAACCTAGAAGTAAGGAGGAATTTCCTGACAGTCAGAACAATTAATCAGTGGATTTCAGAAGGGAGCTCTATCACTGGATGTTTTTAAGAAGAGACTGGATAGCCATTTGTCTGAAATGGTGTAGGCAGGGTCTCCTGCCTGAGCAGGTGATTAGACTAGAAGACCTCCAAGGTCCCTTTCAT
>NW_027256882.1:289415922-289458422 GCF_029215685.1 Pituophis catenifer annectens | reverse complement strand
GCCAAGCCCACAGAACCGGTAGGAAATTTTTTTGAATCCCACCACTGTTTCAAACCTTACGCTATTTCTATAGCATTTGCTACCATAATCGTCTTCTTCAATGGAATTTCATCTCATTCCATTGAAAAATAAGAACGTAGCAGCCCTTTTTGCATTTCCAACTCTACTGAAAATGAAACAAGAGAGCTTTATTTGTTTTCAAGTATTATCCCAGATATAGGCAGTGAATTGGGCTGTATTATTTTTTAAAGTGATGCTGGAGCGAGTCTATAGGAGGCCCCCCATTCTAATTAAAGAATCTTTTGTTCTCATAAACCTTTGTAATAAATGATATATTTTCTGCTTCAGCAAAAATGGGACTCAGGCAAGATTAATTATCATTATTAATGTTGGAATGACAAGTGGATTTATACTGTGCATCTTAGCAAAGATGCATATTTGGGAGGAGAAGAAACTCATATTCAAGTATTTACAACAAATACTTTACAACAAAAAAGATCTTTCAAAAGATCTCTGAACTCAGAAGGAGGTCCCAACCTTGAATTAACGTGCCAAAGGACATTAATGGGCAGATAATAACTAACAGAATAACAGAACAGCAGAACAACAGAGTTGAAAATGATCTTGGAGGTCTTCTAGTCCAGAGGTCACCAACCAGTAGTCCACGGACCACTACTGGTCCAGAAGAAAATTTTGGTGGTCCGCAGAGAGAGAGAGAGAAAGAGAGCAAGAGTGGGACAGAGAGAGATGAGAGATATGAGAGAGTGAGAGAAAGAGAGACAGAGACAGAGATACAGAGAGAGAGAGAGACAGAAAAAGAGAGGGGGGAGAGAGAAAGAGAGACAGAGACAGAGATACACAGAGAGAGAGAGAGACAGAAAAAGAGAGAGGGGGGAGAGAGAAAGAGAGAGAGAGAAAGTGAGACAGAGAGAGAGAGAAAAAGAGAGCGAGAGTGGGACAAAGAGAGATGAGAGATATAAGAGAGCAAGAGAAAGAGAGATAGAGACAGAGATACAGAGAGAGAGACAGAAAAAGAGAGAGGTGGGGAGAGAGAAAGAGAGAGAGAGAGAGAGAGAGAGAGAGAGACAGAGAGAGAAAGAGAGCGAGAGTGAGACAGAGAGAGATGAGAGATGAGAGATATGAGAGAGAGAGAAAGAGAGACAGAGACAGAGGCACACATAGAGAGAGACAGAGAGAGAAAGAGAGAGAGAGAGTGTGTGTGAGTGTGAGTGTGTGTGTGTGTGTGTGTGTGTGTGTGAGAGAGAGAGAGAGAGAGAGAGAGAGAGAGAGAGAGAGAGAGAGAGAGAGAGAGAGAGAGAGAGAGAGAGAGAGAAAACACCGGGAGTCACAAAACTCGGGTAGGCATGGCTGGGGGTGGGGGGCAGTCATGTAACTGGGTGGGAATGAGTGACGTCGAATTGGCCAAGTCCACCCAGGTTTTGTGGCTCCTGGTGTTTTGTTTTCTGTGGGAAACAGGTCCAAATGGCTTTTTGAGTGTCTAAGTTGCAGAAACAGGCAGCCAAGCTAAGTGCCTGAAGGACCCAATCCGATCACTGAGAGTCCAGACACTTCAGTGAGCAGTGTGCTAGATTCATATTAGTGGTCCGTGGGATTTAAAATTATGAATTTAGTGGTCCCTGAGCTCTGAAAGGTTGGTGACCCCTGTCCAACCTCCTATTTAGGCAGGAAATCCTATAACATTTCAGACAAATAGTCCAATCTTTTCATAAGAACTTCCAGTTATGGAGTACCCACAACTTCTGGAGGCAAGTCATTCCACTGATTAATTGTTCTCACTGTCGGGAAAATTCTCCTTAGTTCTATGTTGCTTCACTCCTTGGTTAATTAATTTCCATCCATTGCTTCTTGTCCTGCCTTCAGGGCTTTGGAGAATAGATTGACCACCTCTTCTTCGAAGGAGGATTTTGAAGAAGGATATTGAAATACTACACAGTAGAATTGTTGATATTCAAGATACCTTTGAAGATATTCCTTACTCACATGGACCTCTAGTACTAGAAGATGAAGTTAGATCAACACTCCAGTCATTTCCAAGGTGGAAAGCTACAGGAACATTTGGAATACCCACTGAAATATGGCAAACCTGTCAGAGTACAAATGTTCATAGCTGGAATAGACATGGTAACAGGTCAGCCAATGAATAGGCATAGCAACTAAGTCAGCCATTGAGGACCGTTTGGAAACTGAAACATAGTATTTGTTTGTATGGGGCCATAAGAGACAGTTTGGAGCCTGGGCATGGCTTAGACTTGCTGAACTGTATATAAGAGTTGGTTTGGTCTCTGTACAATAGATTCAGGGGCGGGCTTCAAAAATTTTAGCAAGGGGTTCTCTGCCTGGTTGGTGGATGGCTCTGGCCATGGTGGACGTAGCCTAGTCAGCCTCCTACATCATGGCAGGGGGGGGCATTTTTGTCCTCCCTGGGCTCCAGATGCTTTCCTTGAGCCTCAGGGAGGGCAAAAACATCCTCCCCAGGCTCCGGAGGCCCTCTGGAGACCAGAAACAGGTCTTCCCAAACTTCTGGTAGGCCCGTTTTTCACCCTCCCCGAGCCTCCATGCGCACCCTGCACATACCTGCATCCAAAATGGGCCATGTGGGGACTCCTGGGAGGGGAGGGGAGGGGAGGGGTGGGGTGGGCAGGGCCAGCCAGGAGTGGGATTTGGGGGTTCTCTGAACTGCACAGAATCTTAGCTAGAGGTTCTCCCAAACCCCTGCAAACCCCCAGCCGCCCACTCCTGAATATATTAGTCTCTGTATCTCTCTACTCTGTAATGAACTGTTTCTATGAATATTGCTTCTGTGTTCCTGATATTGTAGGCTGAATTCTCCTGTATGGTACTGTATCTAAAGAAGTTTTCTTATGTAATTTGAATCCTGTTGAAATTCATTTAGTTGTGTCTGATTGTGTGTGCTGCAACAAACTCTGACAAAACCTCAGAAGAAAACCCAATTCAGGTTCTAACCAAGGTATGCCAACACATCTAGAGAATGGCACAATGGCCAAGAGATGAGAAGAGATCAATCTACATTTCAATACCCAAAAGGAGAGAGGCAAATGGTTGGCCTAGAAGACCTCCAAGGTCCCTTCCAACTCTGTTATTCTGTTATTAATACTACTATTAATACTACTAAAAATCAAATAACACAATGAAAAAAAATGAAAAGAAGGTTCTTCTTTTCATTGATTGGCAAACTGTTGTGGTCTGCCGGCGGCCTGCAGAGTTGGCAGCAGAGTCCGACAGTGAGGAGGTTGGGGAGGAACATGGGAAGGCCCGGACAAGGACTCTGCGTCTGAGGCAGAGAGGGGGCCAGGGCCATCTGGGAGTTATGTACTGCCTCCGGAGCCTCCAGAGTCAGACATCAGCGAGGCAGAGGAACAGGGGGAGCCTGTTCCCAGTGCATGCATGTGCAGAGCTGACAGAAGGCAAAAACAGTTAAGACAAATGGGACGACTCAGGAGTAGGGCTTGGAGATGATTGGCCCCTCCCATAAGACATAAGGAGCTTGGGTAGCTCAACAGACAGAGCACTATAATTTAACACCAGCTGCCTGCAATTAAAGTAAGTTTGAATCTTGCCAGGCTCATGGTTGACTCAGCCTTCCATCCTTTCTAAGGTAGGTACATTGAGGACCCAGTTTGTGGGGGCAATAAGCTGACTTTGTATAAATATACAAAAGTATGAAGGCTATTGCTTAACGCATTGTAAGCCGCCCTGAGTCTCCGGAGAAGGGCGGCATATAAATCAATTTTTTTAAAAAAAAAACACATAAAGGAGGAGCAAAGGCACATGAGCCTTTGCAGGAAGCAACTTTGTTCATGCTGGTCGGTGTAAATTCTGAAGCTCCATTTTGACTCTGTGCTCCGTGTAGACTTGCAAAGCTAATTGCCAGTTAGGTCTTTGGCAGCGTGTCAAGGGAGATAAAGGTGGGTGCTTATCAGCCTTATCCCGAAGGATTGTGGCAGACTTCTGTTGGACTCTTTACAAACTATTTGTGACTCATCACGGGCTGTGAATGAACATAACTGAACATAATTGTTTTAATAAAAAGAGGGTTTTTGGGACTAATTGTGTGCTTTTTACTGTCTCAGGAAGCCTAGGTAGGAACACAAACAGAGTAAGCAGTTCTGCTTCTCCTTCATCCAGTTTGTGCCAACAGCCAATATGTTGCAGAGAGTAATGCCCTAGAACAGGATCAGGATGACCCAGAGTGCAGCCCATCTTAACGGAGGTTCCCTGGGTGATGTTGGACCAGGCATTCTCTAAGCCGTATTTACTTCACAGGGCAGTTGCCATGAGAACAGAGTAAGGAGTAATCTCCATCAGGGCCAACGTGAATTCCCAGAGGAGGGAGAGAAATCAAATGTAATAAATTAATTCGTGTACATTTTTACAATTTTGTCTCTAGGTGAGATGGGTGGCACACAAATCTAATGAACAAACAAATAACATCTCTGGAACACCTCCTTTAATTTATGCAGAGAGCCTCCTCCTCCTCCTCCTTCTTCTCCCTCCTTCTTCTCCCTTCTCCTTTCCTTCTCCTTCTCCTCCTCCCCCTCCTTTCTTCTTCTCCATTCTCTTTTCCTCCTCCTCTTCCTTCTCCTCCTCCCTTCTCCTTCTCCGTCCCCTTTCCCTTTTTCTCCTCCTCCTCTTTTACCTTTTCCTTTTCCTTCTCCTCCTCTTCCTCCTCCTTCTCCCTCCTCTTTCCCCTTCCCCTTCTTCTTTTCCTTTTCTTCTTCTTCTTCCTCCTCCTCCCTTCTCCTTCTCCTTTCCTTTTTCCTTTTCCTCCTCCTCCTCCTTCTCCCTCCTCCTCCTCTTTCTCCTCCTCATCCCTTCTCTCCTCCTTCTCTTCCTCCTTCTCCTCCTTCTCCCTTCTCCTTCCCCTTCCCCTTTTCCGTTTTCTCCTCCTCCTCCTCCTCTTTTGCCCTTTTCCTTCTCCTTTTCCTCCTCCTTCTCCCTTCACCTTCACCTTCTCCTTCTCCTTCTCCTTTTCCTCTTCCTCCTCCTTCTCCTCCTCCTCCTCCTCCTCCTCCTCCTCCTCCTCCTCCTTCTCCCTCCTCCTCCTCTTTCTCCTCCTCATCCCTTCTCTCCTCCTTCTCTTCCTCCTTCTCCTCCTTCTCCCTTCTCCTTCCCCTTCCCCTTTTCCGTTTTCTCCTCCTCCTCCTCCTCTTTTGCCCTTTTCCTTCTCCTTTTCCTCCTCCTTCTCCCTTCACCTTCACCTTCTCCTTTTCCTCTTCCTCCTCCTTCTCCTCCTCCTCCTCCTCCTCCTCCTCCTCCTCCTCCTCCTCCTCCTCCTCCTCCTCCTCCTCTTTATTCTTCACTGACTCCAGTGAATTTTGGAAAGATAAAAAGCAAAGAAAGAAATATTCATAAATAATCCCAAGCATGATCTTAGCAATAGGAGATATTTCATTCATTTTTCTAACAATTATACCATAGATACTCTTCATCCTGGAGATGATCTCTGTAGGGTGGCCAAGACTTGAAACTTATTTATAAAAGAGAAAAAAATAAAAAAAATGTATTTATTTTAAAACATTTAGGCTTGACTACCTGAAAGAAAGAAAAACAAATGTGTGGAAGGACATAGGAGAGGGAAAATAAAATATGTATAAATAAACAGAGAATTGACAATTATCATAAAATTTAAAATTCCTTATTTCGTTGATTCAATAATTAATTGAATAGGAAACCACACTCATTAAATCACCTTGAGAAGAAATTGTCAATCACTGCAAAACTCTGAATATTAATATTTACATTGATGTCTCTATTTATCATTATCTAAAATAATTTCACATGATCATATAAAAAAAATACTAAAAATAAGTAAACTGTTAAGTTTTAGATTCCCTCCTACTGTACCCAGCTGGAGATTACATCAAATTATTTATAAACATTAAATTTGCTTCTGGTTACTAACTGTACATCAAATACTTCCTTCTTAAAGACATTCTCTTAAGTATTTGAGTTCATCTTATTGTGTGACATGTAATATATAAGGAAGGCAATCTTGTTAAATTTAGTCAAACTTCTGTTCCGGATTGATATTGTTTATTGTTTATATTGTTAATTTTCCAAGTTTGCTTTCTCAGTTTGATACTGATGGCAAAATGTCTCTTTTCCAATTGTGCAGCAAAATTGTCCTTGTAGGCATCAGTATATATCTTAATAAATTGTGATAAGATTTTATGTGACTCGATGGCACATAACCAATCAATCAAATGAGTATCTTGCCCAAACTGTTCCCAGATGTTTAGGGCTTAAGGGGAATTTGTCTCACTGATGCTAATAAATAACCATCAGTAAGGAAATCAAAGTGCCTCAATGGGTGGCAACATCTGTTTGATTTTGGCTTCCGAAGTTCAGCTGAGCTTTGATCAGTAGTTGAATAAGAGACATAGAACATAAAAGAAAATAACAAGTGGGAAAAGGCCTTGGAAGTCTTCTAGTTCAATGCCCACCTTGAGCAGGAGACCCCATACCATTCGGGATAAATGGTTTTCCAATCTCTTCTTGAAAGTCTGTGATGAGGGAGCATCCACAACCACTTCTAGAGGTAAGCAATTCCACTGATTAATTGTTCTCATTTTCATCCAGTTTTGGCCGCCACCATATAAAAAAGATGTTGAGACTCTAGAAAGAGTGCAGAGAAGAGCAACAAAGATGATGAGTGGGCTGGAGGGTAAAACATATGAAGAACGGTTACAGGAACTGGGCATGTCTAGTCTAGTGAAGAGAAGGACGAGGGGAGACATGATAGCAGTCTTCCAATATCTAAGGGGCTGCCACAAAGAAGAGGGAGTCAAGCTATTCTCCAAAGCACCTGAAGGCAGGACAAGAAGCGATAGGTGGAAACTAATCAAGGAGAGAAGCAATTTAGAACTAAGGAGGAATTTCCTGACAGTTAGAACAATTAACCAGTGGAACAACTTGCCTCCAGAAGTTGTGAATGCTCCAACACTGGAAGTTTTTAAGAAGATGTTGGATAACCATTTGTCTGAAGTGGTGTAGGGTCTCCTGCCTAAGCAGGGGGTTGGACCTCCAATGTCCCTTCCAATTCTGTTATTCTATTCTATTCTATTCTATTCTATTCTATTCTATTCTATTCTATTCTATTCTATTCTATTCTATTCTATTCTATTCTATTCTATTCTATTCTATTTTCCTGTGCGCTGCTCCCACTATCCATGCATGGGTTAATCCTTCAGTGCTTGGCAACAACTGAGTGAAAACAAAAGGCTTTTGTTCCCCTTTCCGGCTCCCAAGCCACGCCTCTGGTCCCATGATCCCCCAGTCTTCACTCAGTTGCTGGCAAACACTGTAGTGATTTCTTTGAGCTCCACAGATTGCTGGTATTGGTGAGTCTGTGGGGGCTTTCTTTCCTTTTAATTCTATAATCTTCTTGGCTTTTCCCTTTCCTTTGAGCGTTAGTTTTTTTCTGTTATTTTTGAGTAGCTCCCCCTCGCGTTTTTTCTTTTTTTCTTTTACCTTGACTGCTGTGTGGGGCGATTGGAGCGGAGGAGGGGGAGTGGGGCAGAGCGCTCACACGCTCGCTCGCCAGCCTCCTAGCCTAAGCTACAGGGAGCTCGTGGCTCATCGCCCCACGCCGGAATCACAGCTGGCCGGCGGAGCACCAAGCGCCGGCCGCCCACGTGGAGACTAGCGGCGGCGCGCTCATCAGCTGGCCGGCGGAGCCCCAAGCGCCGGCCGCCCACGTGGAGACTAGCGGCGGTGCGCTCATCAGCTGGCCGGCGGAGCCCCAAGCG
This sequence comes from Pituophis catenifer annectens, assembly GCF_029215685.1. Taxonomy (NCBI): domain Eukaryota; kingdom Metazoa; phylum Chordata; class Lepidosauria; order Squamata; family Colubridae; genus Pituophis; species Pituophis catenifer. The sequence continues at coordinate 289,450,632 of NW_027256882.1, read as the reverse complement.
CCGGCCGCCCACGTGGAGACTAGCGGCGGCGCGCTCATCAGCTGGCCGGCGGAGCCCCAAGCGCCGGCCGCCCACGCGCCGAAATTCAAATAGAGGGCGCCGCGCTCATCAGCTGGCCGGCGGAGCCGGAAGCGCGGGCCGCCCACGCGGCGAAGATCCGAAGCCGCCGCTGAAGTCGGAGCGTCGCTGGGCTGCACCGGAGCGAGGGCGCGAGACAGGGAAAGCGCCGGATGAAGGAGGCAGCCCTCCCTGCACTACGGAAAGCCCCTCGTTAAGGGATTGCGCGGCGTCTGGCCGGACCCTCGGGCCGCCATTGTAAGTCCGCTGCCAGGTCTGCCTTGCAACACGTGACAGCGCCATATTGGTGGACCTTCGGGCCGCCACCTGGGCGAGATCCTCAAGCTCGTGCCTCCCCAACCCACGGGGAGCCAGCTACAGACCTGCACCCCCCCTCCCCACACAGCTGGAGGGGCATCAAACCGCCTCTACCACCACCGTCTGAAGAGGTTTGGTAAGGCCCTGGGGCGCTCACTCAGCGATCACCCGTGAGCTGCAGGACAAGGCTCCTAATTCAATTTCCCAGCCGCCTCAGCCATGTCTAACTCCCCCCCATCGTCAGACATGGAGCTGGAGCTAAGCCCCCCACGCACAAACGAAAAAAGGGGGAAAAAGAAATCAAAAAAGAGGCACCTCAGCTCGGCCAGCAAGGCGGCCTCAGAAGGCTCCTTACCCTTCCAGGATAGGGACGCCCCGAGGAGGCATAACACCCTAGAGCGGCAGTGGGAGAGGGCGCACAAGGCGGTTGCAGGAACCACGTCCAGGGACCCTGCACCTGGGGAGCCTACTCCCCTCTCCCCAAGAGAGGCGGAACGGGGACTAACATCTGTGGCCGACATCACACTCACCCCCAATACCCCGGAGGGGTTTGGGCCCGCTCGCACAACGCATCGCAACGAGACAGTGTCAAGGGCCGGATGGGAGATTCCAGCCTCCCCTGCGCCAAGTCAGCACCGCCGGGCCAGGGAGGCAAGTTCCACACCCTCAAGGGTAGACCCACAGGGTCAGGGCGGACTGGGCCTGCCACCCCCAGTGGACTTCCAGGCCATGTTCTCGGCGGCCCTATCATCCTTCTTCACCACAACAATGCAGCAGGCGGCCCAGGTGCCCATACAAACCGCACCCAGTCAGGCGCGGCCGGTCCACCCTCAGCCCCAGCCCCTCCCAGAGCGAAGTCGGGACTCTTCTTCAGACGAATCAGACCAAGCAGAGGAGGGCCCAGAGGAGATGGAGCTATCCGAGGACGAAGGACTAGCGCCGGACACCCCGGTCTTTACAGGTCTTTTCCGCCCAGCCCTTTTCAAGTCGCTCCTCCACAAGGCACGACTTACAACCAACCTTGGAGTGCCAGGAGATATCGCAGTGCCCTCCACCTCAACGGCGGGCCCTCACGACGCCCTCTTCAAGTCCTCAAAGCCGCAGAAGGACTACATCCCTTGCCCGCAGCTATTTACAGAGGTGATTCAGAACCCCTGGGTGCAGCCGGCCTCCATGGCAACACCCAGCAACCTCGATAAAAAACTCTACTGCTCAGCCCCAGAGTTAGAAGACCTGCTGGTGCTCCCCTCAGTAGACCAACCAGTGGCTACCCTAGCTGCCAGCTCCCTGATCTCTACCGACCCTCTAGACTCGCTCAAGGCGGAGGAAAAGAGGATGGAATGGGCCTTCCGCAAAGCGCACCAGGCCGTGGGCTGGGCAATCAGATCCGCGACAGCCTCGTCCTTCTTCAACAGAGCCTCGCTTATCTGGCTTCGGCACCTGCAAGACAGGCTCCCACCTGAGGACACTAGGCTGCATCAGGATCTAAACAAGATAATAGCTGCTACCGAATACACCGCCGACAGCTCCCTGAATTCAGCCAAGTTCGCCTCAAGGGCGCTGGCTTCGACCCTTACAGCGAGGAGGCTATTCTGGCTTCGACCTTGGAAAGCCGACTTCAAGGCCAAATGGAAGTTGGCGGCTTCCTCATATAAAGCACCAGATCTGTTTGGTGCCTCGCTGGAACCCCTACTCATTGAAGGGAAGGACAAGAGGAAGATCCTCCCTTCAACCTACAGGCGCCAGGAACGCAGGTACACGCCTTACCCGCTCCATCAGCCCTTTCGTGCAGGCGCCGGACCCAGGGGGTCCTTCTCGCATCGCTCCCATTACCAACGGGGAGACAGATCCAACGACAGACAACAGTTCCGAGACCGAGGAAGACACCAACAGCCCAAACGCAACTTCCGCGGGGCCGGCCCTAAGCCCGCCAGAAGGGGGAAATGACTTCAGGCCCTCGGGGCCCATAGGGGGACGGCTCATCCACTTCCATCAACAATGGGCCAGATCGACCTCGGACTCCTGGGTAAGGCGTACGACCTCTTTAGGTCTGTCCATCGAATTCTCCGGCCAGCCGCCCCACCGGTTTGTCAGTTGTCCAACCCCTCGATCCTCGGAGCTTCAGGACCTGATGTCGCAGGAGATCGCCCACCTCCTGGAGGTCGAGGCCATAGAGCCCGTTCCGCACAGCCAGCGGGGCTCAGGATTCTACTCGACCCTCTTCTTGGTCCCCAAGAATTCCGGAGGCTGGAGGGGCATACTGAATTTAAAGCGCCTGAACCTGTCGGTACAATACCACAGGTTCAAGATGCACTCCCTCAAGACCATCCTTGCGGGAGTGAGACAGGGCGACCTCCTTCAATCAGTCGACCTCCGGGAGGCTTATCTGCACGTGCCGATTCACCCGCTTCACCGGCAGTACCTGAGGTTCGCGTACGCGGGCCGTCACTACCAATATCGGGCGATGCCATTCGGACTTTCCTCGGCCCCGCGCACCTTTACCAAGCTGGTAGCGGTGGTGGCGGCCAAGCTCCGGGCCGTCCCGATCCGGGTGCTATGCTATCTGGACGACATTCTGGTCCTGTCGTCCACGCCCGACCAAGCTTACAAGGACATGGAGATGGTGATCAAGGTATTTCAGGATCACGGCTTCACCATAAACTTTGCAAAGAGTCAGCTCATGCCCACCACCAGACTTCTCCACCTGGGGGCACAGATAGATTCGGCCAGCGGGCAGGTATTTTTATCACCGGACAGAGTCCAAAGCATCCGAACCCTAACACGGCAGGGCCTGACGAGGAGGAAAGTTGCTCTGAGCCACCTCTCAACCCTCCTCGGGAAGATGGTATCCTGCTTCGGCATCGTACCGTGGGCACGCAGACACTCGAGGCCCCTGCAGTGGTTCCTCCTTCCGTTCCAGCGAACGGGAAGGGCCAACTCCAAGAGGGAGGTTCGCCTCACTCTACAGGTCCGCAGGTCCCTCGGGTGGTGGACGTCACCGTCGCTCCTCAAGGGCTCCAGCTTCCTAGAGCCAGACCGTCTGATACTAACCACCGACGCCAGCCTTCAGGGGTGGGGAGCCCATCTCCACAACCTAGTCACACAAGGTCGGTGGTCGCAAGAAGAACGTCAACGCAGCATCAACCTCCTAGAGCTTCGAGCGATCAGACTGGCACTCCGCAGCTTCCAGACGACGGTGCAGGGGCATCACGTCCTAATCCTGACCGACAACATCTCGGCCAAGGCACACGTCAACAGGGAGGGGGGCACGAAGTCCCGTACCCTGATGAAGGAGTCCGTGGAGCTGTTCAGCTGGGCAGAGAGACACCTGCTCTCGATCAGAGCAGATCACATTTCCGGGGCAACGAATGTGAGGGCGGACTGGCTCAGCCGCGAAACAATAGATCAAGCGGAGTGGCAGCTCCATCCTCACCTGTTTCAAGAACTCTCTTCACGCTTCGGAAGCCCGGTCGTAGATCTCTTCGCAACCCCGACCAACGCTCAGCTTCCCCGCTTCGTGTCACGCTACCCGACACCACAAGCGGAGGACCACGATGCGCTGCGCTGCAGGTGGCCCGAGGGTCTCTTGTACGCATTCCCACCAGTCCCGCTGCTCCCGCGACTCATTCGGAAGCTACTGGCAGAAAAAGCCGACCTACTCCTGGTAGCCCCGAACTGGCCCCGGAGACCCTGGTTCGCCGATCTTGTAGCACTGTCCGTAGAACAGCCATGGCTGATCCCACCACAGCAGCTCGTCCTGTGCCAAGGAGCAGTCACGCACCCAGAGCCCCAGTGGCTCCAATTAGCCGTCTGGCACTTGAACGGGTCATCTTGAAGAAGGACAGCCTACCAGACGAGGTGGTTGCCACTATCCAGGCGGCCAGACGCCCAGCTACGACCCGCATCTACGAGTCGTCATGGCAGGCGTTCTGTCGATGGAGCGCCCAACAGCACATCGACCCCACATCAGCCACCATTCAGGACATCCTGCGGTTCCTACAGGCCGGCCTAGACAAGGGTTTGGCCCCCGCAACCCTACGGAGACAGACAGCGGCGTTGTCAACAATCATCGCGTGCCCTCCATACCAATCCCTCGCGCAACACCCGCGCATCAAGGGGTTTCTGCATGGGGCCACCAACCTGCGACCCCCCACAGTGCACCGATACCCCTCATGGGATCTACCTCTAGTGTTGCGGGCACTGACCGGACCCCCTTTCGAGCCCCTAGATTCAACATCTCTGAAGTACCTATCGCTTAAGGTGACCTTCCTGCTGGCAATCACCTCAGCAAGGAGGGTCTCAGAGCTAGCAGCCCTGTCAGTCCGCAAGGACTTGTGCATTTTCCACGAATCCACGGTGACCCTGCGCCTGGATCCGGCATTTATCCCGAAGGTCAACTCATGGTTCCACCGAGCTCAGGAGCTCATACTGCCGGACTTCTGCCCTTCACCTCGTGACCCCAGAGAGGAGAAGTGGCATACCCTAGATGTGCGACGTGCCATCCGTACTTACATCCGACGGACTGCTCCTTTCCGCCGTACAGAGGGACTCCTGGTCGCCTTCAACCCGAAGTCCATGGGTCAGAAGATATCAGCAGCCACAGTCAGCAGATGGATCAAGGCCTGCATCGCCCTGGCATATGACCTGAATGCCATAGCGACTCCCGACAAGATCCTACCGCACTCGACGCGCAGTGCAGCCACCACGGCGGCCTGGTCCACCCAAGCCTCGATCGTGGACATCTGCAGAGCGGCGACGTGGTCGTCCCTCACACCGTTCATCCGCCACTACAAGATTGATGAGTACAACTCGGCGGAGGCATCCTTTGGCCGCAAAGTCCTGCAGAAAGTACTGACAGAAGAGGACTCTGGAGGCAGTCAGCTCCCCACCCAGGGAGTTTAAGCTTGGGTATATCCCATGCATGGATAGTGGGAGCAGCGCACAGGAAAATGGACGTTGTCTTACCTGAACGTCCCTTTTCTGGGCGCTGCGTACACTATCCATATCCCGCCCGTTAGGGCTGCCTGCCACCGTTATGGCTGAATTTACGTTCTTTCCTTAAGTTGATTTGAGTTAATAAAGTTGAGTTATAAGTTACCTATAGTATGGATTCCTGTCTGCTGCGCCTTCGTTCAGACTGGGGGATCATGGGACCAGAGGCGTGGCTTGGGAGCCGGAAAGGGGAACAAAAGCCTTTTGTTTTCACTCAGTTGTTGCCAAGCACTGAAGGATTAACCCATGCATGGATAGTGTACGCAGCGCCCAGAAAAGGGACGTTCAGGTAAGACAACGTCCATTCTATTCTATTCTATTCTACTCTACTCTACTCTACTCTACTCTACTCTACTCTACTCTACTCTACTCTACTCTACTCTACTCTACTTTCTATTCTATTCTATTCTATTCTATTCTATTCTATTCTATTCTATTCTATTCTATTCTATTCTACTCTACTCTACTCTACTCTACTCTACTCTACTCTACTCTCCTATTCTATTCTATTCTATTCTATTCTATTCTATTCTATTCTATTCTATTCTACTCTACTCTACTCTACTCTACTCTACTCTACTCTACTCCACTCCACTCCACTCCACTCCACTCCACTCCACTCTCTATTCTGTTCTGTTCTGTTCTGTTCTGTTCTGCTCTGCTCTGCTCTGCTCTGCTCTGCTCTGCTCTGCTCTGCTCTGCTCTGCTCTGCTCTATTCTATTCTATTCCTAACAAAAATCGAGGCTGGATTGTTCTGAGTTCCTTTGCATGCTTTCTACTTTCCCAGGGCCCAAATATCTTTTCTTAAAAACTTATAAGAAGATGTTGGATAACCATTTGTCTGAAATGGTATAGGGTTTCCTACCTAAGTATGGGATTGGACTAGAATACCTGCTAGATCCCTTCCAACTCTGTTATTTTATTCTATTCATGAAATTTCTTCTTAGTTCTAGATTGGGTTTCTCTTAAGTGATCTTCCACCTATTGCTTCTTGTCCTGACCTCAGGTGCTTTGGAGAATCAGTTGACTCCCTCTTCTCTCTGACAACCCCTCAAATATTGGAAGATAGTTATCATACCTCTGGCTAATCCTTCTCTTTATTAGACTAGACATATCTAGTTCCCACAACGATTATCCACCTTAGCCAAGATCTCACCTGGAAAAAATAACACGCTCCAGGTGGTCAGGAAGGCTCAACAGAGACTCTACTTCCTTAGGATCTTGTGGAAAAATCAGGTGGAACAACGACTGATGCAGGGGTGGTATTTGCTACCGGTTCACAAATGTGGGCCTTCTGCGTATGTGCAGAGCATAAAAAATGTGGATGGAATAAAATACCAAAGTTGGAAGGGTCCTTGGAGGTCTTCTAGTCCAACCCCCTGACCAGGCAGGAAGCCCTACACCACTTCAGACAAATGGTTATCCAACATCTTCTTAAAAACTTCCAGCGTTGGAGCATTCACAACTTCTGCAGGCAAGTAGTTCATTGGGTCATTTTTCAAGCCATTTTCAGGCTGTTTTCTGGCACTCTGATACCTGTGAAGACTAGCTGGCCAGCGCGCATGTGCATGCCGGAAACCAGACAAGCAGCTGGCCCACGGAGAGGGCTCTGCATGCTACCTCTGGCATGCGTGCCATAGGTTTGCCATCGCAACCCTATACCATTTCAGACAAAGGGTTGTCCAATCTCTTCTTAAAAACCTCCAATGTTGGAGCACCCACAACTTCTGGAAGTACGTCATTGCACTGATTAATTGTTCCCACTGTCAGGAAATTTCTCCTTAGTTCTAGGTTGCTTCTGTCCTTGGTTAGACTCCATCCATTCCTTCTTGTCATAGCAATAGCAATAGCACTTAGACTTATATACCGCTTCATAGTGCTTTTGCAGCCCTCTGTAAGCGGTTTACAGACTCAGCCTATTGCCCCCAACAATCTGGGTCCTCATTTTACCCACCTCGGAAGGATGGAAGGCTGAGTCAATCTTGAACCGGTGAGATTTGAACTGCCGAACTGCAGTTAGCAGTCAGCTGAAATAGCCTGCAGTATTGCACTCTAACCACTGCGCCACCTCAACTCATCTTACCTTCACGTGCTTTGGAGAATAGGTTGACCCCCTCGTCTTGGTGGCAGCTCCTCAAATATTGGAACATTGCCTTAGACCTCCTTTGTTAGCTTTTAAGTTTACCTATAGCTAGGGTTGTGATTATAACAGGAGTAATTAAATTGGCATAGGGTCCTTGGCCATCACATGAAGTCACCAGGGGTAGACAGAAAGCTTCTGATGGAGCAGACCATCAACAGCTTGAAAAACCTAACGTATCAATGAACTTCTAAGAATCATCCACTTCCTACTCTTGGAAAAAGCTGCTGGACAAGATGGACATTCGTTTGATCCAGATTGATAATTATCTCTCTATATAAAAGCCAAATACCACTCACTCATCATGAAATCTCCAGAATGGTGAAGCCAACAAACTTGAAATTTGGCCGTATGTTCCTCTTGGCTTCTAGGTGCTCACTAAGAAAGGATTTTTCGAAATTACCATCAGATCATTAATATTTCATACACAGTAGTATATTCACATGCTCTGATGCTAAGGAGCTAGACATTCTATTCCCCCTCCCCAACTGAAAAGAACTCTGTTCCAACTGCCAGTTGCCCTACAGTAACACGCTCTGATAGTACCCCTTCACTAAACTGGGCATGGCCAGTATGTGAGTCACCCGGCCTGTGGGCTGGGACATTCTTCTCCCCCTCCCCCTCTGTTCCAACTGCCAGTTGCCTTATATTAACATGCTCTGATGCTACGCGGTTACACATTCTACATTAAGTTTCAGGCTTTAAGTGTCAATTTATCAAGCCTGATCACATAGTTTCGTAGCGAAGCACGGGCGTCCAACTAGTATATAATAATTATATCTGATAAGCAGAGGTGTTCAAGGAAACATGAATGGAGAATGAAGTGTACAAACCAGGTGTGAATGTACAGAGAGTCCTCGACTTACAACAGTTCATTTAGTGACTGTTCAAAGTTACATCACAGAAAGAAGTGACTTATGACCAATTGCAGCTTCCTCGCAGTCACATAATCAAAGCTTCAGATGCTTGACAACAGACTCATATTTAGGAAGGTTGCAGTGTCCCGGGATTATGTAATCCGTTTTTGCAACCTTCTAACCAGCAAAGTCAATGGGGAAGCCAGATTCACTTAACAACCACGTTACTAACTGAACAACTGCAATGATTCACTTAACAACGGTGACAAGAAAAGTTGTAAAATGGAGTGAACTGACTTAACAATGGGGCAAACTCCTTCCTCCCTTCCTTCCTTCCTTTCTGCCTGCCTGCCTGCCTGCCTTCGTTTTCCCCTTTCTCTCCTTCTTTCCATCCTTCCTTCCTTGTTTTCCCTTTCTCTCATTTTTTTTCCTTCCTTGTTTTCCCTTTCTCTCCTTATTTTTTCTTCCTTCCTTCCTTCCTTCCCTCCTTTTTTCCTTCCTTCCTTCCTTCCTTCTTTCCATCCTTCCTTCCTTGTTTTCTCTTTCTCTCCTTATTTTTTCTTCCTTCCTTGTTTTCCCTTTCTCTCCTTATTTTTTCTTCCTTCCTTCCTTCCCTTTTTTCCTTCCTTCCTTCCATCCTTCCTTCCTTCCATCCTTCCTTCCTTGTTCTCACTTTCTCTCCTTATTTTCTTTCTTTCCTTCTTTCTCTTTCTTTCTTTCTCTTTCTTTCTTTCTTCCTTTCTTCCTCCCTTCCTTCCTCCCTTCCTTTGTTTTCCCCTTTCTGTCCTTCCTTCCATCCTTCCTTCCTTGTTTTCCCTTTGTCTCCTTATTTTTTCTTCCTTCCTTGTTTTCCCTTTCTCTCCTTATTTTTTCTTCCTTCCTTGTTTTCACTTTCTCTCCTTATTTTTTCTTCCTTCCTTCCTTCCCTCCTTTTTTCCTTCCTTCCTTCCTTCCATCCTTCCTTCCTTGTTTTTACTTTCTCTCCTTATTTTCTTTCTTTCTTTTTCTTTCTTACTTTCTTTCTTTCTTTCTTTCTTTCTTTCTTTCTTTCTTTCTCTTTCTTTCTTCCTTTCTTTCTTCCTCCCTTCCTTCCTCCCTTCCTTTGTTTTCTCCTTTCTGTCCTTCCTTCCATCCTTCCTTCCTTGTTTTCCCTTTGTCTCCTTATCTTTCTTTCTTTCTTTCTTTCTTTCTTTCTTTCTTTCTTTCTTTCTTTCTTTCTTTCTTTCTCTTTCTTTCTTTCTTTCTCTTCCTTCCTTGTCTTCCCTTTCTCTCCTTATTTTCTTTCTTTCTTCCTTCCTCCCTTCCTTTGTTTTCTCCTTTCTGTCCTTCCTTCCATCCTTCCTTCCTTGTTTTCCCTGTCTCCTTATCTTTCTTTCTTTCTTTCTTTCTTTCTTTCTTTCTTTCTTTCTTTCTTTCTTTCTTTCTTTCTTTCTCTTCCTTCCTTGTCTTCCCTTTCTCTCCTTATTTTCTTTCTTTCTTCCTTCCTCCCTTTGTTTTCCCCTTTCTCTCCCTCCTTCCTTCCTTCCTTCCTTCCTTCCTTCCTTCCTTCCTTCCTTCCTTCCTTCCTTCCTTCCTTCCTTCCTCTTAACAGTGTAAATTTTTGGCGCAATTGTGGTTGTAACTCGAGGACTGCCTGTGCTGACTTGGCATAAAGTCTGCTGTATATTGAAAAGGTTGAGGTCTGTGCATTAACGGTGATGTTTTGATAGTTTGCATCTCTTGTGCTCCAGTAGTTGATGTTTTTTTCCTCCCCTTAAACACTTCAGGCATGAATGATCAGTGTTGACAAGCCATTCTATTTCAGAGCCAGGAGGGACAGGATAAGAGCCTCAAAGGAAAGTTACTAATTAACCCCTAACCTTGGAGGAGCTGGAGTAGAAGTGATATTGAAAAGGGAGGGATTACTTCCAAAAGGAAGAGAGAGAAAAAAACCCATGATTGAGGAGCTATATAGGAACAAGCCACTTTATCGGGTATTCACCAATATGCTTCTCCCGTTTTAAAAAGTAAGATTGCATTGAGAATTCAGAATGCTTACCTGAAAAGAAGAGATAAGATTGCTGGAGAGATTTAATCCTGTGCTAATTGCCATTGTTTCCTAGTTATAATCGGAGGAATTGTATATTCAGAAATAGGCTAGCCATAATGAATGGTATTTGCTCCTGATAATTGTGCAGTGGGTTGTTTTGAAATGATTCTTTTCCCTTCCTTTCATCCCTTTCTTCCCTCCCTCCCTCCCTTCTTTTCCTTTCTTCTTCCTTCCTTCCTTCCTTCCTTCTTTCCTTCCTCCCCCTCCCTCCCTCCCTTCCTCTCTCCCTCCCTCCCTCCCTTCCTTCCTCTCTCCCTCCCTCCCTGCCTAAATCTTTATTTCTTCCTTCCTTCCCCACTTAATTAGCTCCTTAGTTCCTCCCTCCCTCCCTCCCTGCCTGCCTAAATCTTTCTTTCCTTCCTTCCTTCCTTCCTTCCTTCCTCCTTCCCCCCTCCCTCCCTGAATCTTCCTTCCTTCCTTCCCCTCTCCCTCCCTCCCTGCCTAAATCTTTATTTCTTCCTTCCTTCCCCACTTAATTAGCTCCTTAGTTCCTCCCTCCCTCCCTCCCTGCCTGCCTAAATCTTTCTTTCCTTCCTTCCTTCCTTCCTTCCTTCCTCCTTCCCCCCTCCCTCCCTGAATCTTCCTTCCTTCCTTCCCCTCTCCCTCCCTCCCTGCCTAAATCTTTATTTCTTCCTTCCTTCCCCACTTACTTAGCTCCTTAGTTCCTCCCTCCCTCCCTCCCTGCCTAAATCTTTCCTTCCTTCCTTCCTTCCTTCCTTCCTTCCTTCCTTCCTTCCTTCCTTCCTTCCTCCCCCCTCCCTCCCACCCTCCCTGAATCTTCCTTCCTTCCCCTCTCCCTCCCTCCCTGCCTAAATCTTTATTTCTTCCTTCCTTCCCCACTTACTTAGCTCCTTAGTTCCTCCCTCCCTCCCTCCCTGCCTAAATCTTTCCTTCCTTCCTTCCTTCCTTCCTTCCTTCCTTCCTTCCTTCCTTCCTTCCTTCCTCCCCCCTCCCTCCCACCCTCCCTGAATCTTCCTTCCTTCCTTCCCCTCTCCCTCCCTCCCTGTCTAAATCTTTATTTCTTCCTTCCTTCCCCACTTACTTAGCTCCTTAGTTCCTTCCTCCCTCCCTCCCTGCCTAAATCTTTCCTTCCTTCCTTCCTTCCTTCCTTCCTTCCTTCCTTCCTTCCTTCCTTCCTCCCCCCTCCCTCCCACCCTCCCTGAATCTTCCTTCCTTCCTTCCCCTCTCCCTCCCTCCCTGTCTAAATCTTTATTTCTTCCTTCCTTCCCCACTTACTTAGCTCCTTAGTTCCTTCCTCCCTCCCTCCCTCCCTGCCTAAATCTTTCCTTCCTTCCTTCCTTCCTTCCTCCCCCCTCCCTCCCTCCCTTCCTGAATCTTCCTTCCTTCCTTCTCCTCTCCCTCCCTCCCTGTCTAAATCTTTATTTCTTCCTTCCTTCCCCACTTACTTAGCTCCTTAGTTCCTTCCTCCCTCCCTCCTTGCCTAAATCTTTCCTTCCTTCCTTCCTTCCTTCCTTCCTTCATTCCTTCCTTCATTCATTCCTTCCTCCCCCCTCCCTCCCTCCTTTCCTGAATCTTCCTTCCTTCCTTCCCCTCTCCCTCCTTCCCTGTCTAAATCTTTATTTCTTCCTTCCTTCCCCACTTACTTAGCTCCTTAGTTCCTTCCTCCCTCCCTCCCTCCCTGCCTAAATCTTTCCTTCCTTCCTTCCTTCCTTCCTTCCTTCCTTCCTTCCTTCCTTCCTTCCTCCCCCCTCCCTCTCACCCTCCCTGAATCTTCCTTCCTTCCTTCCCCTCTCCCTCCCTCCCTGTCTAAATCTTTATTTCTTCCTTCCTTCCCCACTTACTTAGCTCCTTAGTTCCTTCCTCCCTCCCTCCCTCCCTGCCTAAATCTTTCCTTCCTTCCTTCCTCCCCCCTCCCTCCCTCCCTCCCTGAATCTTCCTTCCTTCCTTCCCCTCTCCCTCCCTGCCTGTCTAAATCTTTATTTCTTCCTTCCTTCCCCACTTACTTAGCTCCTTAGTTCCTTCCTCCCTCCCTCCCTGCCTAAATCTTTCCTTCCTTCCTTTCTTTCTTCCTTCCTTCCTTCCTCCCCCCTCCCTCCCTCCCTCCCTTCCTGAATCTTCCTTCCTTCCTTCCCCTCTCCCTCCCTCCCTGTCTAAATCTTTATTTCTTCCTTCCTTCCCCACTTACTTAGCTCCTTAGTTCCTTCCTCCCTCCCTCCTTGCCTAAATCTTTCCTTCCTTCCTTCCTTCCTTCCTTCCTTCCTTCCTTCCTTCCTTCCTTCCTTCCTTCCTTCCTTCCTTCCTTCCTTCCTTCCTTCCTTCCCCACTTCCTTAGCTCCTTAGTTCCTCCCTCCCTCCCTCTCCTGCATACTGGAGGATAGATAAACAAATGAAATGAAAAACCAAAGGCAAACCAAAAAGGAGAAATGATAAGCCAGTAGAAGTTTGCAAGGGTATATGAATCATGATCACATTAGTTATCAGTGGATGTGTCTATTTATTGAACAACGCAACTAGGGAGGAGTGCCTCGATTGGTTCAATGAATTTTCTAAATAGATAAACAATAAATTAAAAAATGCAAACGCTTCACATAATTCTGCTGAAAGCACTCATGTATTTTCACATCTGGCTTTGTCCATTTTAGTACGTGCTTTTCCTCAAATACCCATTTTGCAAACAGGGATGCTGCCTGCCAAACTGAGCACATTTGGTTGGCAGTGAGGATGTGGGGAGTGGGGGGGGGGTTGGTATCTTTCCCAATTTCGTATCAAGCTTTTGAACTCCGCAAAGCTGGCTGGAAAGAGATATAAATTTCAAAGAAATCATTTAAAGATCAAAGTATTGAATTTTCAATCTGTCACCCCATGGATCCATCACGAGTGATTGCAGGCTGTTTGTTACATTTCCTTCCTCGTATTTTGCAACTGGTACCAACGTTTTTCATTGATATATTAATCAAATCAAAGAATTATGGAGCACAAAGGGTCCATAGGGGAACCATGAAGTTCAAATTTCTTTGGTAAAGAGAAGGACAGGTGGAGAAAGCGGTCTAAATTCAAACCCTTCTTGAATTCCGTTGACTTCTATCTAGCACCAATTTAGTGCTGACCATTAACAGAATAACAGAGTCGGGAAGGGACCTTGGAGGTCTTCTAGTCCAACCCCCTGATCGAGCAGGAAACCCTACACCATTTCAGACAAATGGCTGTCCAACCTCTTCTTAAAAACCTTAAAAAGGTTGGACTACGCTTCATAGTGGGCACTATTTAGAAAAACAATTGCTTAGGAAACAATAGATACATTTTCAGAAATGGACCCATCCTAGTTTTGCGGAGAATAGAAAGAAAGGAGAGGAGAAATATTTTGAGTCTTTGCAAATTTCTCTAAACGTAACCTTGCAATAAAGACACAGCTAGCATCTCTGATTGCGCTTCTTGACTGCACTATAGATATCGTGTTTCCCTGAAAATAAGACCCTGTCTTATATTTTTTTGAACCCTGAAATAAGCGCTTGGCCTTATTGCCATGCGCTCAAAAGCCCGATTGGGCTTATTATCAAGGGATGTCTTATTTTGGGGAAAAACAGGGTAGTCCTCCAGGTACAATCGCAATAAAAATTAAAAATAAAAGTTTCTCCTTAACTCCAGGTTGCTTCTCTCTTTGATTAGTTTCCAACCATTGTTTCTTGTCCTTCCCTCTGCTGCTTTGGAGAATAAGTGAGCGAGCAAAGTTTTTCTAATGCTTTGAAAAGCCTCTGACGATCAGGCAACTCAGCTGGGATCCTCAGAGAGGCTTTTCAAAGCATTTTTTTTACCACCTCTGCGGCCAAGAGGTTGCAGAAAAAAATGCTTTGAAAAGCCTCTGACGATCCCAGCTGAGCTGCGCGATCATCAGAGGCTTTTTTTTTTTTTTACTTTTAAAAGTGTTTTTTGGTTGGAAGAGGTTGTAGAAAAAATGCTTTTAAAAGTAAAGAAAAAAAAAGCCTCTGATGATCATGCGGCTCAGCTGGGCATGGTGGGGGGGGGGTGGTGCAGGAATTTTTGCTACTGGTTCTCCGAACCACCCGCCGCCATCGCTACCGGATTGGGTGATCTGGTCCGAACCAGGAGCATTTCACCCCTGACTGATTGTAAAGGTAAGTGAAACCCACCCCTGATTGCAACTCACTTAACAACTGTCTTGCTTAGCAATGGGAATTTTTGGCTGAATGGTGGCCGTATGTTGAGGATTAATTGTATAGGGTGAAGTCTTGATTGATGGCGACATTAAAAGGAAACAACTTCTCAATTGCTGCTGCGTCTAAATTTAGAACTTTCGATCTGAGGATTTCTCTGTTGTCTAGTTAAGCTGAATACGAGCTACCGTTTAGGAAAGAGTTTTTTCTTCCTCTCCCTAGGAGGAACGTTTTATCTGATGTTTATTTAATGACCGTATCTGCCTGTTCTTATGATATAATTTGCTCTGTAATTGTCGTTTTCACAGTAGGTTGTCTTGTATCTGTTTTATGGCTGTTAGTTAGCCTGAGTAATGGAAGACAAAGGGATGTGGAAGGATGGATTGATAAATAATAGAGTTGTGTGAAGCTTCCTTGCAGGGAAAGTCGACTAGGAAAGAGTTCAGTTCAAACTCAAAATAACGTCTTGAATCGGGAAGTCAATCAATCAACCAGAATGGAGCTGGAAGGGACCTTGGAGGTCTTCTAGTCCAACCCCCTATTCAGGCAGGAAACCCGATACCACTTCAGACAAACGGTTGTCCAATCTCTTCATAAGAACTTCCAGTGATGGAGCACTCACAACTTCTGGAGGCAAGTTGTTCCACTGGTTAATTGTTCTCACTGCTAGGAAATTTCTCCTTAATTCTAGGTTGCTTCTCTCCTCGATTAGTTTCCATCCATTGTTTCTTGTCCTGCCTTCAGGTGCTTTGGTAAATAAGTTGACTTCCCTCCTCTTTGTGGGCTATCAGGTCACCCCTAGTCCTTCTTGCCTTCTAGCCAAATCCAAATCCTGCAACCATTCTTCATGAGCAGGCTGAAGTATGAGACACAAAGTAATGAAGTTTGGGTCAAAACATACCAGATTTAATCCTGGTTGAAAAGAAGTGTAGATAATGGATAACTTTTCATGTATGCTGATTAGTGTACATTTAAAGTGACAATAAAGTTCTATTCTATTCTTTTCTGTACCATTCCATTCCATATTTTCTCCTATTCTATTCTATTCTATTCTATTCTATTCTATTCTATTCTACTCTACTCTACTCTACTCTACTCTACTCTACTCTATTCCATTCCATTCCATTCCATTCCATTCCAAATTCTTATTCCTATTCTATTCTATTCTATTCTATTCTATTCTATTCTATTCTATTCTATTCTATTCTATTCTATTCTATTCTATTCTATTCTATTCTATTCTATTCTATTCCATTCCATTCCATTCCATTCCAAATTCTTATTCTATTCTATTCTATTCTATTCTATTCTATTCTATTCTATTCTATTCTATTCTATTCTATTCTATTCTATTCTATTCTATTCTATTCCATTCCATTCCAAATTCTCATTCTGTTCTATTCTATTCTATTCTATTCTATTCTATTCTATTCTATTCTATTCTATTCTATTCTATTCTATTCTATTCTATTCTATTCTAAATTCTAAATTCTAAATTCTAAATTCTAAATTCTTATTCTTATTGTTATTCTGTTCTGTTCTGTTCTGTTCTGTTCTGTTCTATTCCAGAAATACAAATCAAATACCATTGATAGAGACTTCCTGTTTGTTTAATTCTTCTTCCTGGCATCCTTTCTTCAAGTTTTCAGGAACCTGGAATTGTTTCCAAAAAGAAGATGGCAATAATTTTTGGATTAACAAACTCCCTAAAGGTGTCTCTCAATACTGTTCTTTCCATGATCCCAAATTCCGTTTGATCTAATCTCAAGATGAAGTTATAGTATTTTGCTATCTAATTTGCATCTTTAAAAAGAATAATTTTGAGATGGTTCGTATGGTTGCTGGAATCTCAGAACTGTTTCCATTTGCTGTTCTCTCCTCCTCTTCCTTATCTCTTATTTTATAGTAATTCTAGGTAAGTGCTCTGAATGCAATATAATTTGTACTCTATCCCCCCCCGCCCCCCCAAAAAAGATGAATACTTCCATTGTTGCTTGATAATCCTTTCTGTTGCCTGGTGAAACTCAACATAAAACGGACAATGGCAAGCAATTTATATATTCCTTCCCCCCCCCAAGGGTTTCCCTTGGAAACGTGTTTTTTTTTTCCCCATATGGCCCAGCAAATCATAACAAAGAACATTCTTTATTCTAAATCAAGCTCTCCGTTTACACTTTTGCTAAATATAACATGGTGATTTTTAGTGTGTTATGCTGTATACCAGTGATGGCTAACCTTTTTTTCCTTGGGTGCCAAAATCACACATGCCTACACCCATAACGTGATGCCCCTCCTGTACACCCCGCCCGCTTGTACATGCGTGCATGACCCCCCTGCGCATACGAATGTGAGCCCCCATGCTCCCCTCCCCCTGTGCATGCGCGCATGACCCCCCCTTTTGGCCTCACATCCCAAAACAGCACTGGGGGTGGGGGAAGCCTCGCCTCACAAACAGGCCTGGGAGGGGGGGGAAAGCCTAGCCTCCCAAAACAGGGTTGTGAGGGGGGAAAAGCCTCCCATCCCAAAATGGCTGTGAGGGGGAAAAAGCCTCACATCCCAAAACAGGGCTGGGAGGGGGGGAAAGCCTCCCGTCCCAAAATGGCTGTGAAGGGGAAAAAGCCTCATGTCCCAAAATGGCTGTGAGGGGGAAAAAGCCTCACATCCCAAAACAGGGCTGTGAGGGGGGGAAAGCCTCCCGTCCCAAAACAGGGCTGTGAGGGGGGGGGAAGCCTCCCATCCCAAAATGGCTGTGAAGGGGAAAAAGCCTCACATCCCAAAACAGGGCTGTGAGGGGGGGAAAGCCTCCCGTCCCAAAACAGGGCTGTGAGGGGAAAAAAAGCCTCCCATCCCAAAATGGCTGTGAGGGGGAAAAAGCCTCACGTCCCAAAACAGGGCTGTGAGGGGGGGAAAGCCTCCCGTCCCAAAACAGGGCTGTGAGGGGGAAAAAGCCTCCCATCCCAAAATGGCTGTGAGGGGGAAAAAGCCTCACGTCCCAAAACAGGGCTGTGAGGGGGGGAAAGCCTCCCGTCCCAAAACAGGGCTGTGAGGGGAAAAAAAGCCTCCCATCCCAAAATGGCTGCGAAGGGGAAAAAGCCTCACATCCCAAAACAGGGCTGTGAGGGGGGGAAAGCCTCCCGTCCCAAAACAGGGCTGTGAGGGGAAAAAAAGCCTCCCATCCCAAAATGGCTGTGAGGGGGGAAAAGCCTCACATCCCAAAACAGGGCTGTGGGGGGGGGGGGAAGCCTCCCATCCCAAAATGGCTGTGAGGGGGGGAAAGCCTCACGTCCCAAAACAGGGCTGGGAGGGGGGAAAAGCCTCCCGTCCCAAAATGGCCATGAGGGGGGGAAAGCCTCACATCTCAAAACAGGGCTGGGAGGGGGGGGGAAGCCTCCCATCCCAAAATGGCTGTGAGGGGGGGAAAGCCTCATGTCCCAAAACAGGGCTGGGAGGGGGGAAAAGCCTCCCGTCCCAAAATGGCTGTGAGGGGGGAAAAGCCTCACATCCCAAAACAGGGCTGGGAGGGGGGGAAAAGCCTCGCCTTCCAAAACAGCGCTGGGAGGGGAATCTCCAGAGATCTGGGAAGGCACGGGCGGCAGAAAGTGAGAAGAAAGGTACCCCCCCCCTCCATGCATGTGCACGCATCTCCCACTTGCAGGGCAGAGACCGGAAAATCAGCTGGGTTGCGGGAAGCACTCGTGCATGTGTGGTGGAGTTGAGCTGGACGACGGCTCGCATGCCCACAGAGCGGGGTCCACGTGCCACCTGTGGCAAGCGCAGTGGTGGGTTGCCCCCGGTTTGCACCAGTTCTATAGAACCGGTAGTAAAACCGATGGGAGGCTCCGCCCACCGACCCTGACATCATCAGAATGCTTCTGGGCTTGTGCAAAAGAGTACGCGCATTCGAGCAAACCAAGCGGCCCTGTTACGAACCGGTAGTAAAGGTAAGTAGAACCCACCCCTGGGCACGTGTGCCATAGGTTCGCCATCACGGCTGTATACAACATGTTGCAAAAATGCAGACATATTGCAAACAGTCAAACAAATTGCCCCCGCCAATCAACCCAGCAAAAAATGACCAGGTGTGATGAAAGTAAGTGACCTTAGCAGACAGGAGAGAAGATTTCCAAAGACTCCATCTAAAAACTTAAAAACATGAAAGTGAAAAAAAAAAATCTGGGTTAATATAAAATAGAAAAGGAAAGAAAGGATAATGCAACCTGGGTAGATAATGATAAACTGTGCTTGGAGATCAGAGAGGAGATTAATTCTAGGTAGGAAGGCAAGGTCAACCTTACTCAAGATCAAGAAGAATACAGGCATTTCAATGTCTGAAGAAAGGTGATAAAAATAAAGGAGAATATTTGTAGCTTGGGGTTGAAATGAGGTCCTTCGGTGCTCTCTGAGCTTGGTTGTTTTCTTGAAGGCGTTTCACTACCCAACTAGGTTACATCATCAGTGCTGAACCAGAGTGGGATTTGTGGAGAGGAGGAGGAGGAGGAAGAGGAAAATTTGCACTGATGATGTTACCTAGTTTGGGTAATTAAACGTCTGCAAGAAAACAACCAATTTCAGAGAGCACCAAGGATCCCTCAAGGCAGTGGTGAAATCTAAAATTTGTTACTACCGGTCCTGTGGGCGTGGCTTGGTGGGGGGGAATATGATTGGGTGGGCACGGCCAATTTTTTTTTTAACTTTTAAAACCATTTTTTCTACAACCTCCTCGGCGAAGAGGTTGTAAAAAAATGCTTTCAAAAGGTTCTGACGATCCCAGCTGAATTGCCTGATCGCAGAGGCTTTTTTTCTTTTAAACGCCTCTGACAATCAGGCAACTCAGCTTGGATCGTCAGAGGGATTTAAAAGAAGAAAAGGGTTTTTTTCTTTTAAAAGCCTTTGACGAATCCCAGCTGAGCCGCACAATTATCAGAGGCTTTTTTTTTACTTTTAAAAGCATTTTTTTGGCCAAAGAGGTTGTAGAAAAAAATGCTTTTAAAAATAAAAAAAAGCCTCTGATGATTGCACTCAGCTGGGCAATGTGGGGGGGGGGGGCAGGGATTTTTGCTACCGGTTCTCTGAACCACCCGCTGCCATCACTACCGGATCGGGTGATCCGGTCCGAACCGGGAGCATTTCACCCCTTCCTCAAGGTGATAATAGTTCCCACAATGTTCCTTTATATGAAATACTCCGCTGATACCAAAAGCTATTGCAGCCCAACATGGAAGGAAGCTGTGTGCCTGATCATCTCAGAGAAAAGCTACTGAACTTTTTATTTTAGATGTTCGTATTTTAATTGCTAAATGCTCAAAGAGCATTGGTTCGCATTGACATTTAGCTACAATTAAATATAGCTAACATTATTACTCTCTGGTCACACATTCATTTTTTCACCTTATTACCCCTTATTAAAAATGGCAATTTAGCCACGATCGCTGGAGGTCTCTGGAAACTTAACTTAAGGCTTTTGAGGCCACGCAGAAACCTTGAAACCTCGGCTAAGGATGTTTGCAACAGAGGGACATGGTTGAATGGTTGGTAAACCTTCACCAGGTCCATGCAAAACTCAGCAGCTTTCTTTTACACAACCTGCCCATTTTCGCTAGTGTGGAAAGTCAGTGCCTACCCCTCCTAAAAAAATGAAATATTTTGGGAAATATTAAAAAAGGCAGAATATTATCTTTCTCCAAAGGGAGAAATGGAGAAACATGCTCTTGGAGACAGAAAGCAAGCCCCACTTTTCTTAATAGGCCACAGCAGGTAAGAGATGAAGAGCTTATTGAAGGAGGAAGACAAGCATCTAGATAGCTCTATTCATAAGCAAAGCAAATACTGCAGGCTGAAATCCAGTCGAGACAGGATATTTTGAAACTCCCTGCAGCAAAGTCTGAACAAAGGAAGAATGGTAATAATAATAATAATAATAATAATTTTATTTCTATACCGCCCTTCTCCCGAAGGACTCAGGGCGGTGTACAGCCTATTTAAAAACACAAAAAACACGACAACAATTAAAATTTAAAATCATTAAGTAATTAGGCTCCAATTAAAATCCCAGAGATTTAAAATACCCCAATTTAAAACATTATGTTAATAGCCCTGCCTGGCGGAACAACAGGGTCTTCAGAGCGCAGCGAAACACCCGGAGGTCGGAAATCTTTCGTATTTCGGGGGGCAATTCATTCCACAGGGCTGGAGCTCCCACAGAGAAGGCCCTCCCCCTGGGTGTCGCCAGCCGACATAACTTGGCTGATGGCACCCGGAGGAGACCCTCTCTGTGGGAGCGAACTGGTCGGTGGGAGGCTATTGGTGGCAGAAGTCGGTCTCGAAGGTACCCGGGTCCTATGCCACGGAGCGCTTTAAAGGTGGTAACCAACACCTTGAATCGCACCCGGAAGACCACTGGGAGCCAGTGCAGCTCGCGCAGGAGGGGTGTCACATGGGCACAACGGGTTGCACCCATAACCACCCGCGCGGCCGCATTCTGGACCAGTTGGAGCCTCCGAGTGCTCTTCAAGGGGAGCCCCATGTAGAGAGCATTACAATAGTCCAACCGGGAGGTGACAAGGGCGTGAGTGACCGTGCGCAAGGCGTCCCGATCCAGAAAGGGCTGCAACTGGCGAATCAGGCGAACCTGATAAAAGGCCCCCCTGGCCACGGCCGTCATATGCTCTTCTAAAGACAGCCGTGCATCCAGGAGGACACCCAGATTGCGAGCCCTCTCTGTGGGGGGCAAAGATTCACCCCCAATAGTCAGCGATGGCACCTGCTGACCATATCGGGGCGCCGGAAGCCACAGCCACTCGGTCTTGGAGGGGTTGAGTCTGAGCCTGTTCCTCCCCATCCAGGCCCGCACGGCCTCCAGGCAGCGGGACATCACATCAAGGGCATCGTTGGGGTGGTCTGGGGTGGAGATGTACAGCTGAGTATCGTCAGCGTACAGATGACACTTCACCCCGAAACCACGGATGATCTCACCCAGCGGCTTCACATAAATGTTGAACAGGAGAGGCGAGAGGACCGACCCTTGTGGCACTCCCCATGCGAGATGCCTCGAGGTCGACCTCTGTCCCCCTGCCAACACAAACTGCGAGCGGTCGGAGAGGAAGGAGGAGAACCACCGCAAAACGGTGCCCCCTATTCCTAACCCCCTCAACCGCTGCAGCATGATACCATGGTCGATGGTATCAAAAGCCGCCGAGAGGTCTAATAGGACTAGGACAGAGGAGCAGCCCCTGTCCCGAGCCCTCCAGAGATCATCCACCAACGCGACCAATGCCGTTTCAGTGCTGTACCCCTGCCTGAAGCCCGACTGGTACGGGTCTAGATAGATAGCTTCATCCAGGTGCCGGGGAAGTTGTCGTGCCACCACGCTCTCAACAACCTTCGCCACAAAACGAAGGTTGGAGACTGGACGATAGTTGGCTAATTCAGCCGGGTCCAGGGAAGGCTTCTTGAGGAGGGGCCTCACTACCGCCTCTTTCAAGACGGCAGGAAAGGCACCCTCACTCAGAGAAGCACTTATAATCCCCTGGAGCCAGCCTCGTGTAACCTCCCGGGAGGCCAGCACCAACCAGGAGGGACACGGGTCCAATAAACACGTGGCGGCACTAATCTTACCCAGAACCCTGTCCACATCCTCGGGAGTCACAGGATCAAACTCCTCCCAGATAACATTCTCAAGACCTGCCCTCGTCTCCTCCCGTGGACTCATCCAGTCGGAGTCCAAGCCATCCCGAATCCGAGCGACTTTATCATGCAGGAATTGCACAAAATCCTCAGCGCGACCCTGCAAGGGATCTTCCCGCACTCCCCCCCGGAGGAGGGAGTGGGTCACCCTAAACAAGGCGGCTGGGCGGTTCTCTGCAGATGCGATAAGAGCGGAAAAGTGGTTAGACTTTGCCGCTTTTATCGCCACTAGGTAGGTCTTGATATAAGACCTCACCTGTGTCCGGTCGGAATCGGATTGGCTAGTCCTCCAAATGCTCTCTAGGCGTCTTTTCCGACGCTTCATCTCTCTCAGCTCCTCAGAAAACCAAGGAGCCAGTTGAGATCGGCATCGGGTCAGAGGCCGCAAAGGCACGACGCGGTCCAAAGCTCCAGCGGCCGCCCTTTCCCAGGCGGCCACCAGCTCTTCAGTCGAGTCGTGTGCTAGGGTCTCAGGACACGGCCCAAGCTCCGTCAGGAACCTTTCGGGTTCCATCAGGCGCCTGGGACGGAACCATCTAGTTGGCTCCATCTCCCTGCGGCGGGGGGCGGCGGTAGGAAAGTCTAGTTGGAGGAGCGAATGATCTGTCCATGACAAGGGTTTAATATCTAGGTCCCCTCTACCAAGATCATTCAACCACTGACCAGAGACAAAAATCAGGTCCAGAGTGTGTCCCCCTATGTGAGTGGGGCCTTGAACTAACTGGGTCAGGTCCATGGCCGTCATGGAAGCCATGAACTCCCGAGCCACCTCTGACGCCTCACCCGCGGATGGAAGGTTGAAATCCCCCATGACGATAAGTCTGGGGGTATCAACCGCCACCCCGGCAATGACGTCGAGTAGCTCGGGCAGGGTCGCTGCCACGTGGCAGGGAGCCAGGTACGTAGTCAGCAAACCCATCTGCACCCCACGGCCCCACTTTACACAGAGGGACTCACATCCGGCTATCTGAGGAACAGTGGTCTCCCTCGGACAAAGACTTTCCCTAATAATCACCGCCACTCCCCCACCCCTCCCCTGGGCCCTTGGCTGATGAAATGCACGGAAACCTGGCGGGCACATCTCAACGAGGGGGACCCCCCCCTCCTGGCCCAACCAGGTCTCCGTGATACCTGCCAGGTCCGCACCCCCCTCCGAAATAAGGTCACAAATGAGGGGGGCTTTATTAACCACCGACCTGGCATTACACAACATCAGCCGCGGACCCAGGGCCTGAGACTCTACACAACCCAGGACACGAGTCACGCATCGGGGGCCGGAGTGCGCAATCGCTTGTAAACAGCGTATGCGCACCCCCGACACTTGATATGGCCCCCTGCGTCCGTCATACCTGCCCCTCCCACTCATTATTTCAATTTCACAGCCCTTCCTGTCATCCCCCTGCTTCCCGGTTGAATTTCCTTTCGCGACCCTCCTGCTGCAACTAATCGACCCATCATCCCGCTCGGTTGCTATCTGGACCCCCCCAGGTCCGCTTTTACAACCCCCCCCCCTCCCTCCCGGGTCCCCTTAAAATTTTTTTTTTTTTTTTTTTTTTTTGCATTAGAAGCAGCCCACTCTCTCTCAATATCCAAAACAGGACGAAAGCCATTAAGCCACAATAGGAATTGCCCACCACCCTTTCAGAACACAAGCCCAGGGGTGAAATCCAGCAGGTTCTGACAGATTCTGGAGAACTGGTAGCGGAAATTTTGAGCAGTTTGGACAACTGGCGAATACCATCTCTGGCTGGTCCCAGAGTGGGATGGGAATGGAGATTTTGCAATGTCCTTACCCCAGGAGTGGGGAGGGAATGGGGATTTTGCAGTATCCTTCCTCTGGAGTGGGGTGGGAATGGAGATTTTGCAGTATCCTTCCCCTGTCACGCCCACCAAGCCACACCATGCCCACCAAGCCACACCCACAAAACCGGTAGCAAAAAAATTTGGATTTCACCACTGCACAAGACCCTTCATTGCACCATCCCAGCGCAGTCCAAACTGAGTTCCCAAATCTGGAAACTCAGACAAACACCTAGGATTTGCATTTCCTCTTTTGCCTATAGAGCCAGCTATGACCCCTACATGACCCCATAGGAATCTGACAACAGCCAATAGAATACATGTTCTTGCACAGGAACAGAAAGCTCAAGTGCAAAGCCCAAAGAAGGTATAAAACCCCCTCATTCTCAACTCCATTTTGTCAGCTGCACCTTCATCAATAAATGGACCGTCTTTCCAATCAGCCTCCAGCCTCCATTTTATTTCCAATGCCTTCCTCCAAGCTTGGAACTGAACCAGATGGATATTTCTTCCCATGCTAGCTTGGCCTATTGCACAAACCTAGCTTATGTAATCGGATATTGACAATTCAAACCCTGGAGGAATCAGTTTAGAGAGCCAGTGTGGCTAATGGTTAACAGGTTGGGCAAGAAACCAGGAGACGATGAATTCTAGTCCTGCCTTAGGTAGGCCAGCAGAGTGACTCTAGGGCAATTACCAGGAGTTAGTGAGTTCTAGTCCCATCTAAAGCACACAATTTGGCTGGGTGACTTTGGGCCAATGACCAGGAGATTGTGAATTCTAGTCGTCCCTTAGGCATGAAAGCAATCTGAGTGACTTTGGACCAGTGGCCAGGAGAGGGTGAGTTCTAGTCTCACCTTTGGCACGAAAGCCAGATGGGTGACTTTGGGCCAATAAGAAAGGAGATGGTGAGTTGTAGTCCTCCCTTAGGCATGAAAGCAATCTGGGTGACTTTGGGCCAATGGCTGGGAGATGGTGAGTTGTAATCCTGCCTTAGACATGAAAGCCAGATGAGTGACTTTGTGCCGGTCCTTCTCGTCTCTCAGCCCAACCCAATCCACCTTATAGGGCTGTTGTGGGGAAAAGAAGAGGTTGGAGGTATATTGGGCATGTTTACCACCATGAGTTACTTCTGAAGTAGTAAAGGTGGGATAAAACCTAATAGATAGATAGACGATATATGGATATATGGATGGATGGATGGATAGATAGATAGATAGATAGATAGATAGATAGATAGATAGATAGATAAATAGATGGATGGGTGATGGATGGATGATGGATGATGGATGGATGGATGATGGATGGATGATGGATGATGGATGATGGATGGATAGATGGATGGATGGATGGATGGATGGATGGATGGATGGAGGATGGATGGAGGATGGAGGGATGAGGGATGAGGGATGGATGAGGGATGGATGAGGAATGGATCATGGATGGATGGATGGATGGATGATCGATGGATGGATAGATGGATAGATGGATAGACGGATAGACGGAGAAATGGACAGACGGACAGACAGACAGACAGATAGACAGACAGACATCAGACAGACATGATGAAGCGAAACCAGGTTGCACAAAGACAACTTTTTCATCGCTTATATTATTTCCAGAAAGGGGATGGGAGGGAAATTGCCAAAGAAGCACCGTGCAACCTTCCCACCTACCTTCCAGTTTGATGATCCCCATCCCCAGTTTTCAACGTCATTCTTTTCCCCACAAACTGGGGGGGCGGGGGAAAAATGAAATATAGAAGCGGTTAAAACCAGGGGCAAGCTGTGCTTCGGAGGACCGTTCCCAAACTTCTACCTTTTTCTTATTTTAAGGCCATCGCCCTTGATAGCTAGATAAATGTTTGCTCTCAGCCATCTGTCAGCACCAAATGCTCAACGATGTTAATCCCCAGTGATGGATGTGCCCTATGGATGCATAGAAGGGTACCTCTGGGATCATTAGTCACTCTTCCCTTTTTAAAAAGGGATACAGAGAATTTATAACGATGCCCAGCCTCTCACGGATCGAGCTGAAAGGTCTGATGGACACCAATATCCATTCTCCTCTTTCAATGGGACGTCAATGCAGTGGCAATTATAGACCAATAATTTAGCGAAATAATAAAAAAGGGAGACTCGAATTGCTTTAGCCTTTTGTCACTGTACAATCAGCTGAGCTGGGATTTTTCTATGGATGTGCCATGAATGGAGATGACGATGATGATGATGATCATCATCATCATCATCATCCTCCACCTGTCATTATGTAAAAAAATACGACTTACCCAGGGGTGAAATCGCCCAATCCGGTAGCGATGGCGGCGGGTGGTTCAGAGAACCGGTAGCTAAAATTCCTGCGCCCCCCACCCCCATGCCCAGCTGAGCCGCACGATCATCAGAGGCTTTTCAAAGCATTTTTTTCTGCAACCTCTTGGCCGAAGAGGTGGTAAAAAAAATGCTTTGAAAAGTCTCTGAGGATCCCAGCTGAGTTGCCTGATTGGCAGAGGCTTTTCAAAGCATTCGAAAAAATGCTTTGAAAAGTTTTTTTTTTTAAAAAAGTTGGCCACGCCCACCCAGTCACATTACCCTCCGCCCACCAAGCCACACCCACAGAACCGGTAGTAACAAATTTTACCTTTCACCCCTGGACTTACCTGTATCCAAAAAGTCATGGGAACACCAAGTAGAAAAAGTTGTCAAGTTGTTTTTTTTTTTTAAATCAAAAAAAGAAAAAGCTGTCAAACATGAGACGGTGGAGATCTTGTGGGACTTTTGAAAACAGACGGATCGTCATTTGGAACACAACACGCCAGATATCACAGTTGTCAAAAACCGAAACATACAATTTATTGATATCACGGTACCAGGAGACGCCAGAGTCGAAGAAAAAGATCTGGAAAAAAACATGAACTATCGCGACCTGGCCATCGAAATTACGAGATTACGAGATGAAACATGTAACCGTGATACCCATTGTCATCGGGGCACTTGGTACCATGTCCAAGAATTTTACAAAACACATCAAGAAATTGCAGCTTCCTGCAATAACACCAGCAGAACTGCAAAAAACTGCGCTACTCAGAACATCATATATTTTAAGAAGATACTTGGTTGATGCCTAGGACGCTGGCAGCAACCCGTATCAACCATTAGCACCAGTCAATGGTATTTGTGATGCATTTTTAAATGTTCAGTTGACTGAGTTTCATGTTTAATGAATAAAAGAGTTAATAGTAATAATAATAATAATAATAATAGTAAGAATAACAATAACAATAATATTGTTACATTAATTCTTTTTTAAATGTTTAAAATATTAAACATTCCTTTGTTACCTCTTTTGCTTTCACCTTTTATTGGCATTGTTATTGCTGATAGTTCTTGACTTACAGCAGTTCATTTAGTGACCATTCAAAGTTACCACAGCACTAGAAAAAGTAATTGTTTCACTCTTACGACTGTGACAGCATTCCCATGGTCACGTGATCAAAATTCAGATATTTGGCAACAGGTTCATATTTATGACCATTGCAGTATCCCGGTGTGTGTGTGTGTGTGTGTGTGTGTGTGTGTGTGTGTGTGTGTGTGTGTGATGTAATCCCCCTTTGTGACTTTATTTTAAGCAAAGTCAATGGGAAAGCCAGATTCACTTAACAACCCGGTTACTGTTGTGACCTCGGCTTCCTGAGTCATTAAAACACACGAGTAATCCCAAAAACCTCTTTTATTGCAATAGCTGTGAATTACGTTCATTCACAGCTGTGTCCCAATTAGTTGCAAAAAGTCCTTCGGAAGAAATCCTTTGGGATAATCACCAACCTTTATCTCCCTTGACATCCTGCCAAGGACCTACTTGGCAAAACCACACAGAGTCCAGAATCAAACAGAAATGCCGACTGGGAACAGAATTAACAACGTTGCTTTCCTGCAAAGGCCCCACGTGCCTTTGCTCCTCTTTTAAGCCTTATGGGAGGGGCCAGTTATCTCCAGGCCTTACTCCCAAGTCGTCCCTTTTGTTTTAACTGTTCGTGCCTTTTGGCAGCTCTGCGCATTTGTGCGCACTAGGAACAGGCTCCTCCTGTTCTTCTGCCTCTCTGATGTCCGACTCTGGAGGCTCCGGAGTCCGCGCATCACTCCCAGATGGCCCTGGCCCCATCTCTGCCTCTGATGCAGAGCCCTTATCCAGGCCTTTCCCAGACTCCAGGACTGGCCCATGTTCCTCCCCAGCCTCCTCACTGTCTGACTCCACTGCCAGCTCCGCAGGCTGCTGGAGGACCACAACAGTTACTAGGTTAATAACTGCAGTGATTTACATAACAACCCTGGCAAGAAAGGTCGTAAAGCGGGGCAAAATTCACTTAACAAATATCTCATTTAGTAGCATAAATTTGGGGCTCAATTGTGGTCATATAAGTCATGCCTCTTGCCTTGCAAATACACCCAGTGCTTGTACACCAGAGAGAAATTTGTTGTGTGTCAAATCACACTTGGCCAATAAAGTACTCAATTCGATTCAATGCTAGCAACTGCCATAACCAGCGTTGTCGGTTTCACCCAAACCAGTCCAAACCGGCTGAATATCACCACTGCTTGTACCTTTTATTTTTTTCCTGCCCAGGTGTAAAACTTTGCTATTCTCTACATTAAATTTCATTTTGTTAAATAGAGCCCACTGTTCAAGTCTGTCAAGATCTTTTTGGATCCCAAGCTTGTCTTCTGAGGTATTGGCTATTCCTGCCAGCTTAGTGTCATCTGCAGATTTGATGAATGCTGTGGGAATTGAGGGTGTATGGACACGAACAGGAACCAGAGATGCAAAACTGAGCCATCTTCCTGTCTTCAAGGACACCGACCCTGGGAAAGGAATTTACAACCACACCAGAGGCACCTGGTTCCCAAAACAAAATCAGAATGGGATCTGATTGGACTGCTCCCAAAGGAGAGAGGGATTTGGACATTGGAGATTGCTTTCAATATCTGATTTTCGTGCGGATTTTCCTCGGAGCTTGCCTCGCTTGTGCTGCACCCAGTTCCCTCATAAAAGTACCTTTTCTCTAACACCTATGAAGTCAAGGAGCATTCTTTCCTAGGAGCCAAGCTAGGGCCTGTCTGACAATTGTGTTGTGAGGTGTTTGCAACTAGCAAATGTGCTTGCTTGCAGTGTCAAAGGTTATTTTTATGCAGGAAAGGAAAATGCTTATTTAAAACTTTGGCAGCTGGGAAATGAAACTCTCCGCTTCGTTTTTTATAGTTCTTTGTTCGCTTGCAACAATCTATAACATATTGTATTTCCAATGATAAACTGGCTTTCAGTAGATGTTCTGTGGGGCTTTAATTAATAGCGCTTTGGCCTTCAAAGGAAAAATGGTGCTTCAGAACACGGCAATTCCTGACATTCACCGCATCGTTTCCCGTGATCCTGTGGGAGAAGAGCAGACAGAGCTGGGAGAGGTGGGGTTAAGCATGTCATCAGTTTAGAGTTGTTACATGGCCACAAATGGTCCAACTCCAACCCAGAACTGGATCCAAAATGCAGAATCAATGGAAGGGAGATGGAAGGGACCTTCTGACATTTCACATTATAAAACATGCTTCAGTTCTTTGCAGAATCCTTTTGCTTTTGTTACCTAAGCAGCAGGAAGGACATTTCACCTTTTAGCCAGGCCCTTCCCCAATAGGAATGCCTGCCAGGCAGGGGTGAAATGCTACCGGTTCGGACCAGTAGCAATTGTGGTGGGTGATTCGGAGAACCGGTAGTGACGGCAGCACGAGGCTCCACCCACTCACTCGGTCGTCGTTACTTCCTGGTTTTAATAGAGCAAAGGCTCTGAGCAAAGGTTTCATTGCAAGCCTTCTTCATTTGTTGTTGTTGTTATTGTTGTTGTTGTTGTTCTTCCTCCTCCTCCTCCTTCTTTCTCCTCCTCCTCCTTCACCACCTCCACCGCCACCACCTCCTCTTCTTCTTCTTCTTCTTCTTCTTCTTCTTCTTCTTCTTCTTCTTCTTCTTCTTCTTCTTCTTCTTCTTCTTCTTCTTCTTCTTCTTCTTCTCCTTCTCCTTCTCCTTCTCCTTCTCCTTCTTCCTCCTCCTCCTTCTTCCTCTTCTTCCTCTTTCACCACCACCTCCTCCTCCTTTCCTTCTTCTTCTTCTCCTCCTCCTTCTTCCTCCTCCTCCTTCCTCATCTTCCTCTTTCACCACCACCACCTCCTCCTCCTCCTCCTCCTCCTCCTCTTCTTCTTCTCCTTCCTCCTCCTTCTCTCCCCCCCCTCCTCCTCCATTAACTATAATCTGCATGTGATATTATTGTGGTCATTCTAGCCATCTCTTACTGCTAGCAAAGTCACACTTCTGCAGCTGAGAGAGAGAGAGACAGTATGCTGCATTTGTAACCTTCTCACAGAATTTGGGATCTCCATCTCACTCTCAGGTTGACAGACCCATCCACTTCCTGTCACTGAACTGCCTTTCCCATTTTCCGCCCTCCTTCCCTCCTTTGCTGATGCCACACAACACAAAGATCCTATGCAGCCATTAAGGATCATCATTCACAATTCTGAATTTCCAAGGTTTTACACCATCCAAGAGCCTTCTATAAAGGGAAAACATGCTGTTAATATAACAGGAAAAGCGTAAGGGAAGCATGATACCCCTCCTCTCCTTCTCAAGGGAGGAAGAGAAATGAATTAAATCTAAAGTACAAATGTTTATTTAATAAAGCTTGAATTTTCTTTCTGGGTAAACAATCCTTTCCTCAGAGGCATCTATAGAAGAATAATTGATAAGAGTCTTAACATAAAGAAAGCTTCAAATGAAATAATCCAGTATTAGGCTAACAACATTTCTGGGTTATTTCAGAGAATTAAGTTTCTCTTTCTGCTTTCCATCACTCAAGCATCAGGGCTGCGGATTATCAACTTAGTACACGAAGAGTAACAAATATCTGACTCAAGGGGACACAGGAATCAAAACTTAGTCTTAACAAGATGAGTTCAAGAAAAAAAACCTGAATTTACCTCAGTACAACATTTCGTTGTATTAAAATGTATTAACAGAGGGATAGAATCAAGATTATGTGAAGGGTTCTTACTGCTTTATAATGCCTTGGTAAAACCATACTTGGAGTACTGCGTCCAGTTTTGGTCACCACGATGTAAAAAAGATGTGGAGACTTTAGAAAGAGTGCAGAGAAGAGCAAAAAAGATGATGAGGGGACTGGAGGCTAAAATATATGAAGAACAGTTGCAGGAACTGGGTATGTCTAGTTTAATGAAAAGAAGGACTAGGGGAGACATGATAGCTGTGTTCCAATATCTCAGGGGCTGCCCCAAAGAAGAGGGAGTCAAGCTATTCTCCAAAGCACCTGAAGGCAGGACAAGAAGCAATGGGTGGAAACTGAACAAAGAGAGAAACAACCTAGAACTAAGGAGAAATTTCCTGACAGTTAGAACAATGAATCAGTGGAACAACTTGCCTCCAGAAGTTGTGAATGCTCCAACGCTGGATGTTTTTAAGATGATGTTGGATAACCATTTGTCTGAAGTGGTGTAGGATTTTCTGCCTAAGCAGGGGGTTGGACTAGAAGACCTCCAAGGTCCCTTCCAACTCTGTTATTCTGTTATTTTTTACAAATAACACAAGGTGGCAAACCTATCCAACAGCACTTCCTCCTTATGTTTTTCTCACAACCATATCCCTGTGTGGTGTGTTGGGTTGAGGGAGAGTAACTGGCCCCGAGTAACCCAGCTGACTTTCATGCCTAAGGTGGGACTAGAACTCACAGTCTCCTGGTGATTGGCCCAAAGTCTCCCAGCTAGCTTTCATGGCTAAGGAGGGGACTAGAACTCATCATGATTGGCCCAAAGTCACCCAATCAGCTTTCAGACCTAAGGCAGGATTTGATCTCATGGTCTCCTGATTTCTATCTGGTGCCTTAATGCTACACCCAACTGGCTGTCAGTTAATACAAATTAAGTAAGATAGTGAAAACGAGAGGCAATCAAATAGGAAGAGAAAGACATGTCAAAAGGAAGAGGAAAAAAGAAGAAAGAAATGAGAAAGAGAAGAAATGGATATCTTCATCGTGACTGTGGTCTGACTCGATTTATGGTTTACTTAAACACCATCCCCAATTGATATTCAATATCGGTATCGATATTGATAGTGATGAATTATTGTTTACTTAAACAGCATATATGATTGATATAGCCCTTAGCAGGAAAAAAATGCTAATTCATCTGCTAAAAAGTAACATTTGTCTTAGAGGCTGAAGATTTGGAAGGAAGGAAAAAATAGATTAGCTAAAGTTGAGTTCTGTAGCAATGAATATAGGGATTCAAAATATTTTGCTACCAGTTCCATGGGCGTGGCTCAGTGGGCATGGCTTGAGTTAGCTTGGCTTGGTGGGCATGGCAGGAGGAGGATATTGTAAAATCTCCATTCCCTCCCTACTACAGGGGAAGGTTACTGTAAAATCCTCATTTCCTCCCAATCATCTGGGACTTGGGAGGCAGAGAACAGATGTGGGTAGAGCCAGTCAGAGGTGGTATTTACCGGTTCTCTGAACTACTCAAAATTTCTACTACCGGTTCTCCAGAACTGATCAGAACCTGCTGAATATCACTTCTGAACAGAAGTGAAAATTGATTAATATATATCAGTTTTAAAGGAATGGGAATAAAAGGTAAAAGGTTAAGGGTTCCAGTCATGTCCGACTCTGCGGCATGGTGTTCACCTCTGTTTCTTGACCGAGGGAGCCAGTATTGTCCGAAGACAATTTCCAAAACCATGTGGCCTACATGGCTCTATGTCAAAGGCTCATGGAATGCTGTTAGCTTCCCACCGAAGTGGTACCTATTTATCTACTCACATTTTCATGCTTTCAAACTGTTAGGTTGGCAGGAGCTGAGCCAAGTGTGGGAGCTCACCCCTTTGTACAGTGCTCGAGTCTTGAACCCAGACTGTCAGCTTTCCAGCTGAACAAGCTTGCCTTTAACTGCTGAGCCATCATGCCCCAAACAGAATGGAAATAAAATAACACAAAAATCTAGTCAGTATCAGAATTTCAGATGTTTTGAGAAAGACTTATGCGGAGTCCACGTGCTGAAGACTGAGCAAGAATGTTCACTGAAACAAAGGACAAAATAAGGTCCTCTAGTCCCACCCTCTGCCCAAAGCCATATCATCCCAGACAAATGGTTGTCAATTTTTTTTCTTTGGACACCTCCAGTGATGGAGCACCCACAACTGCAGGAGACAAGGTGTTCCATTGATTAAATTATTCTCACTGTCAGGAAATTCTTATTTCCTAGCTGGATCACCCTCTGGGAAATTTCCGCCCATTGCTTCTTGTCCTACCCTTAAGATTAAACATGTATTGCCATGTTAATAAATGATTGCACCTGTGTTATGGGCAAATATAAATGTTAAGTCACATTATTGTAATTTCACCGTAGCTCTGCAGGGATAACCGTTGATAGAATTTCATTTACAAGACAGGGAATATGCATGAGTGAACTAAACCTCTATCTGGCGCTTCCTCAATTTTTCTCATCTCATCTGCTCTCCATATTTCCTTATCTGGACCTGCCTGTGTTTAATCTGCTTCAGACAGGTTGTTGTTGTTGTTGTTTTGCTAAATTTCAAAGTGAAAGCAAATATATTTGTGATGGGATTATTAAGAAGGATGCTTGAAGATATATATATATCTATATTCTCAGGTTTTCGCGGGTGTTTGTATGTAGGTCTTTGTTTATTCGGGTCTTCTCCCACGTAAAATTGGAAGTGTCTTGGCGACGTTTTGACGAAGTCTCATTCGTCATCTTCAGGCTGGTGTTCTCGGCTTCGTGCTTCCAGGAGTTCGTGCTCCTGGAAGCACGAAGCCGAGAACACCAGCCTGAAGATGACGAATGAGACTTCGTCGAAATGTCGCCAAGACACTTCCAATTTTACGTGGGAGAAGACCCAAATAAACAAAGACCTACATACACACACACACACACACACACACACACACACACACACACACACACATATATCTTGAGGGTTCCTCGATTGGAGCTGAAAGGCAAAAGGGATGCAGTATGCTCCCTCCCACATGCTGGGATAGACCAGATGTCTCGATAGAAAAACACTTAATCTCTCCCCTGGCTCAAGATGATGAAGAGAGGAGAACTTGCAGCTCAGAGGTTAATACAACTGCCCAACATGCAGGCAGCCCAAGTTCGAATCCAAGTAAGGGTATGGCTAGCTGATGAGAGCTAAATAGCTTGAAATAGATCTATACTAGTCTCCCTTTATTTCTTTATCAGCAAAATATAAATTTTATACACACACACACACACACACACACACACACACACACACACACACACACTTATATACATGTAAGAGAGTCAATTTGATCCAGTCTGGGAGTTCTAGTCATGCCTATATATATATAGGCATGACTAGAACTCCCACACTAGATTGGATACATATATTGACAATGCATTAACATGCCTAACGCCCCTGTCATTGTATTTTTATTCTCTTATTCTTGTTCTCGTTTTTGTTTGACAAATTCAAATAAATAAAGACATACATACATACATACATACTAAATGTAAATGTCTATGGAGATTCTAAGTCATCCAGGTCATGGT
>NW_027256882.1:289293098-289415822 GCF_029215685.1 Pituophis catenifer annectens | reverse complement strand
CCCCACTCCAGGGGAAGGATACTGCAAAATCCCCATTCCCTCCCCACTCCAGGGGAAGGGTACAGCAAAATCCCCATTCCCTCCCCACTCCAGGGGAAGGGTACAGCAAAATCCCCTTTCCCACCCCACTCCAGGGGAAGGATACTGCAAAATCCCCTTTCCCACCCCACTCCAGGGGAAGGATACTGCAAAATCCCCATTCCCTTGCCACGCCTGGGGGAAGAATATTGCAAAATCTCCATTCCCACCCCACTCTGGGGCCAGCCAGAAGTGGTATTTGCCGGTTCTCTGAAGTACTCAAAATTTCCGCTGCCGGTTCTCCGAACTGCTCAAAATTTCCGCTGCCGGTTCTCCAGAACCTGTCAGAGTCTGCTGGATTTCACCCCTGCATTTTTTGCACTTTGAACCATTGCAGCATCCCCCTTGTCATGTGATCCAAATTTAGACACTTGGAAACTGGCTCATACTTACGACGGTAGCAGTGTCCCTGGTCACGTCATATCCCTTCTAACAAATCAGATCAATGGGGAAGTCCAATTCAATCAACAACAGTGTTACCAGCCTAACAACTTAGAATAACTTTATTGTCACTTCTAACGTACACTAATCGGCATATATTAAAATGAAATTTCATTGCATACAGCTCTCAAGGG
The DNA here is from genome assembly GCF_029215685.1 of Pituophis catenifer annectens. Lineage (NCBI taxonomy): Eukaryota > Metazoa > Chordata > Lepidosauria > Squamata > Colubridae > Pituophis > Pituophis catenifer. Next base: position 289,415,169 of record NW_027256882.1, on the reverse strand, counting down.
GTCACCGCCCCCAATATAGATGACATGAACATGACAAAATATATAAATACACAATTATGCATATACTCACATATATTATATGTGTTCTGTCCCGTCCCACACATGCACCCAACCAGCCAGCCAAGAGTTAAATAAACTCTTCAAACACTCAACGTCAGTGATAAGGAACTTTTCAAGAACTTTTACTCCGATAACACAGACAAAAATACACACAGTTTGAATAGTCCAGTTTGTAATTAAATCCACAGCAAATAGGCGTTGTGTCCAAAGGTGCAAAGTGACTCGCCAGAGATTTAGCTTTGTCTGTCACAGAGTCCGAATGGCCACCACACTCCCTTTTATAGCCTGTGGGGTGTGGTCCAGTGACTCAGCTTAATCTCTGGCATGCCTCCTTTTCTGCTGCGCACGCTTGTCTCTCTGACGCTGGCGTGGGTCCAACCACAATGTTTCTTCGTCACTATCCGACGGCTCAGAAACACCTGGCTCCTGGCCAATCTCTTCTCCTTCGGGAGACACCTGAGGCATTGCCAGAGAGGAGGGTCCTGGAGAGGGAGGCCTGGCCGTCTCCTCTCCTTCATGTTCGGAGCCTTCTTCCTCCGATAGGATAGGCTCGGAGGACGGAGCCACAACAATATGACACAGAGAAACAACACAATCTAGTTCGGATGTATGCATGTACTGTAAATGGCGAGAGAAACGAATCTTGCGAGTTTACTAGACGGATGGCATAGGGAACAAAGCTGTTACAGAATCTGCTAGTCCTGCTATAGTTACTTCAAAACTTCCTCCCATGATATGATCCCATGATATGGGATTTATTTTACCAATGGATAGAGAATAAGATTTGGAGATAATTATGAAATGAATGGTTGTTGAAATAAGTTAGGCGGAAAAAACTTTCATGGAAATAAGCGGGGATGTTTAATGATAAATCGAAGAGAGGAAGAGCACAAAAATGTCACCGATCGACAGACTGTCTGTAATTGTTTGGAATGATAATGTTTTTATGTTTTGTTTTTGTTTAAAAAAAAATAAAAAAAATTCTACAAAAAAAAAAAAAAAACCAACTTCCTCCCAGAGGGGAGTAACAGAAACAAACCATAAAATGGGTGTGTGGGGTCTCTAACAATGCTTTGAGCTCTAAGCACTTAGTGCTGATAAGCAGCATCCTGAATAACGGGAAGTGAATTTCCTATAATCTTCTCGGCTGTCCTCACCACTCTCTGAAGGGACTTTCTATCTGAACCGCTGCTGCCACCAAATCAGACAGTGGTGTAGTTTGTTAAAATGCTCTCAATCGTGGCTCTGTAAAAAGTGGCCAGGATAGCGATTCCCTTAACAAGTGCCCCAAGAAAGGTCATAAAATAGGGAAAAACTAACTTAACAACTGTCTTGCATAACAATAGAGTTCAATTGTGGTCATAAGTCAAGGACTACACTGTATAGAGCAATCATGGTATTTTAAATCATGAGTGTTCCATATTAAATTACTTTGCAGTGTTCAGATTTCTCTATCATCCAAAGAGGGCAGATTAAAAATTCTTCATTAACTGAATCCATGCATAAGTGCACATGTGATTCTTTCTTTTTTTTTCTTTTTTTTTTTTTTAATTTTTTATTGTGAAAGTATTATAATACAATTCCAACATTTCCGGTTCCATGGTGTTAATACATATATACACATTATTTACTTGTTATTTACATAATATTACCTCGTTATATTATCTTAATTTGAAGGGTATTACCCATAGTAATGCATAATTCTTTGTAGACATATATCCATATTATTCACATGTAATTTACATATTCTTACATCTATATTCAATTGCAGTTGGTACTACAGGTAGTACTGCTCATTTCTATATAACCATTATAAATTAATTATTACATGAAACTTTAAGCTCTCTCGAGCTTCACTTTTGTTTTCTTTTCTCTAACCATTCATACCACATATCCCACATGCTATAATAATCCGTATCCTCTCTATCATTGATTTCTAGTGTTAGTTTGTTCATTTCAGCACACTCCAATATTTTCCTGTTCTTCAGGTGGTAACTTTTTTTCTTTCCAATACTGGGCGAAGGAGATTCTTACAGCTGTTACTATGTGCGTAATTAAGTACCTCTTCTTTTTTGCATATTCTGTTTTCAGGATTCCCAGGAGAAATATTTTTGGTTCTAAATCAATAGTGTCTCCTGTTATTTCCGAGATCCATTTCCGTATCATCCTCCAGAATTTTCACTTGGGCACAGGTCCACCAACAATGATAGTAGGTGCCTTGCTGATAGCCACATTTCCAGCAATTTGAACTCATATTGGGATAAATTTTTGCGATCCTGGCTGGCACTAAATGCCACCTGTAAATCATCTTGTACTGATTTTCCTTATAGGTTATCGCCCTAGTCATTTTAAGGTTGCTGTTCCAAATTTGGTCCCATTCATTTAAATTTATGTTTTGCCCGAAGTTTTTGGCCCATGCTATCATGCTATCATTGGGTCCTTAACCATCTCCTCTATCATATCATAATCCAACAGGTAATTGTATAATTTAGCTAGTATTTTATTATCAGTGCCCATCCAAATCTTATCGAATCCATTAGTGCCAGTCTCAATGCCAAATTCCTCCTTATCCTTTTTATACCTTGATTTTATTTGTGCATATGGCCACCAATCTATGAGAATGCCCTGTTCTTTCAATTCTTCCATTGTTTTAAGGTTCCCTCCCCCATCTAATATCTCTTTATATTTAACCGTTTTTCCCATTTCCAGCACATTGGGATATATTATCGCCTCCATTGTGGAGAGCCATCTCGGAACTTTTGTGTATTGTTTTCGTCTTATTTCTCCCCATGTCAGCATAAGTATATCCCTTATTTTGTGTCTGTGGAAGTATGTTCTCGTTCTTTTCCCTATATCCCAGAGGTAAGCATGCCAGCCCTTCTGGAGATCATGCCCTTCCAAGGTCAGGAGTCTTTTATTTCCCAAGGTTGTCCACTCTTTTAACCATACTAGATTTGCCACTTATAGACCTATTATAGTCTTCCATATTGGGAGTCCGAAACCTCCCCTATCTTTTTTGTCTTGCAAATTTCTTATTGCTATCCTTGGTTTCTTCCCCCCGCCCCCCCAGATGAATTTTCTGATAATAGAATTAAGTTCCCGAAAAGTTTTTTTATCTAATTTAACTGGGGCAGTTTGAAATAGGTACAGTAACTTGGGTAATACGCTCATTTTTGTTGCAGCTATCCTGCCTAGGAATGATATCTAAAGTTTTCCCCACTTTTCTAAGTCCTGTTTAATGTTCTTGATCAGGGGCCCATAATTGTCTTCCTTAACGGCCGAGCATTTTGCTGAGATCCATACTCCTAAGTATTTTACCTTCTTGACTACTTGTAGCCCCATTGAGACTTCCAGTACTTTCTTTTGGTCCTCGGTCATATTTTTGGTCAACAATTTAATTTTGGATTTGTTTAGTTTGAACCCTGCTACATCTCCATACTTACCCAGCTCTTCCAGGATTTTAACGCCTGTTTCCGCTGGTTCCTCCATAATTAGTGCTACATCATCGGCAAATGCACATGTGATCCTTTCTAAACTCATTATTAACCAAAGTTTCTCCTTTGTTTTGGTCCCTAGCAAATCACCAATCTTCCATAGCAGTTTATTTCATGGACTTCTCAATTGTTGGAGTTGGAATTAACAGTTTATCGGCTCGCAATATAGTCTCTAAAGATCCTAGCAACAATGAAATATTACCAACAATTGATTTTTTAAAACCACCTTTCCGCTGCCTGAATCATATACAATTCTCTCCAATTAAGATAATTGGAGTGTTCTATATTACAAAATCAATGGCTTCAGGTATTAAGAAATGTTAAGTATGTTTATGATCTGAAAATGAAGCTAATTGAAACAATTATATAACAACTAATAACTTGGATGTGAATTGCAATGGTTCTTTTTTCCCTACTCTACTTGGAGTGAAGAAAAAATTAAAATATAATAAAATGATGTTATTCTTTGTAACGCTGACATCCTAAACGGCAATCCATACGGATATATTTTTTTTACTTTTCTCCTTTTGCTTTCAATACTCTGAGCTTTTTAAATCCCAGAATGTGAATACTTTTTAATCGTGTTATAGAAATATTGTTGAATGGAATAGAAGGGACCTTGGAGGTCTTCTAGTCGAGCCCCCTGTTCAAGCAGGAGAACCTATACCATTCCAGACAAGTGATTGTCTAGTCTCTTCTTAAAAGCCTCCAGTGATGAAGCACTCACAACTTCTGAAGGCAACTTCTGTTCCACTAGTTAATTGTCTTCATTGTTAGGAAGTTTCTCCTTAATTCCAGGTTGCTTCTCTCTTTGATTAGTTTCCAACCATTGTTTCTTGTCCTGCCCTCCAGTGCTTTGGAGAATAATTTGATCCCCTCTTCTCTGTGGCAGCCCCTCAAATACCGGACTACTGCTACCCACGTCACCCCTAATTTTTCTTTTCTCCAGAATAGCCAAACTCAAAGCCTGCAGCCATTCTTCATATATTTCAGCCTTCAGGCCTTTGATCATCTATGTTGCTCTTCTCTGCACTTTTTCCAAAGTCTCAACATCTTTTTTGTAGCATGGTGACCAAAATTGGTTGCAGTATTCCAGATGTGGCCTTACTCAGGTTTTATAAAGCGGCACTAATCCTTCACGTGATAGAATATAGAATAACAGAGTTGGAAGGGACCTTGGAGGTCTTCTAATCCAACCCCCTGCTTAGGCAGGAAACCCTACACCACTTCAGACAAATGGTTATCCAACATCTTCTTAAAAACTTCCAGTGTTGGAGCATTCACAACTTCTGGAGGCAAGATGTTCCACTGATTCATTGTTCTAACTGTCAGGAAATTTCTTTTTAGTTCTAAGTTGCTTCTTTCCTTGATTAGTCTCCACCCATTGCTTCTTGTCCTGCCCTCAGGTGCTTTGGAGAATAGTTTGACTCCCTCTTCTTTGTGGCAGCCTCTGAGATATTAGAAGACTGCTATCATGTCTCCCCTAGTCCTTCTTTTCATTAAACTAGACATTCCCAGTTCCTGCAACCGTTCTTCATATGTTTTAGCCTCCAGTCCCCTCATCACTTTTGTTGCTCTTCTCTGCACTCTTTCTAGAGTTCCAATATCTTTTTTACATCGTGGCGACCAAAACTGGATGCAGTATTCCAAGTGAGGCCTTACCAAGGCATTATAAAGTGGCATTAACACTTCACGTGATGTTGATTCTATGCCTCTGCTTATGCCACCCAGGATCGTATTAGCTTTTTTGGCTGCTGCCGCACAGAGCTGGGTCATATTCAAGTGATTTTCCACCAGGACTCCAAGGTCCCACTCACAGTGCATTGAAATTACTATCAGGCTTTATAACGTTACATTAAAAGGGGGGGAAAAAAAGGCAGATTTCACAAGTATGCTCAGAGTGCTCCCAATACCGATCTCAGAATCTAACAACACCCCTAGCAAGGATGCTCACCAAGTATAAGTAAAAAATGTCCAGATGGCAACCACAACCTGATTTGATAATATCAGAATAGCAGAATAACAAATTTATTGGGTCTAGTCACCTGGTGGCTCACTTTATGACCGTCACAACTTATCACTGTAATTTTCAGGCTGTAAGTCGAGATATATACTACTGTATACTTTTTAGAGTTCTCATTATTTTTAATGTTTTATGCCATCTTCACCCTGCTGGCTACCACTTTAATGAGGCAGTGGTGACCATGCCCTGGAGTTGACTTTGTTCGTTTTGCTTTGTTGAGGGAAGCAGTAGGGAGGTTTTGCCTCTCTCTGTGTATGAGAGAGAGGGGGGGGGGGAGAGAGAGAGAGAGAGAGAGAGAGAGAGAGAGAGAGAGAGAGAGAGAGAGAGAGAGAGAGAGAGAGAGAGAGAGAGAGAGCAGAATAAAACAATATAAGAGTCATTGAAGAATTTGCAGCAGTTTAATGATAATTGCCTCCTTAATTTTTTTAATGTTTTTTTTTAGTTTCTAAAATTTAAACCCTAACATTTTAATGTTTTTGTGTTTTATATGTCAATGTTTTATTGTATTCATCCCAGAATCTCTCCGTGAAGGTGACACAGAATTCAGAACTGTGAAAAATAGCCAGCCAGGGGAGAGAGAGAGAGAGAGAGAGAGAGAGAGAGAGAGAGAGAGGGAGGGAGGGAGGGAGGGAGGGAGGGAGGGGAGGGAGGGAGGGAGGGAGAGAGAGAGAGAGAGAGGGAACTGATAGACAGACAGACAGATAGAGGTAGAGAGGTAGAGTGATAGAGAGGTAGAGAGGTGATGGATGGATGGATGGATGGATGGATGGATGGATGGATGGATGGATGGATGGACGGACAGGCACACAGACAGACAGATGAAAGATAGTGATAAAGAGATAGATAGATAGATAGATAGATAGATAGATAGATAGATAGATAGATAGACAGACAGACAGACAGACAGACAGACAGACAGACAGACAGACAGACAGACGAGAGAGAAGGAGAGGCACGCAAGCAGGCATTCGGGCAGGCATATGGACAGATAGACAGATGGAGAGATGAAGAAAGAGAGTGAAAGAGGGAGAGGGAGAAAGAGAGAGGGGGGAGAGAGGGAGGGATAGAGAGGGAGGGAGGGAGGGAGAGAGAGGGGAGAGAGAGAGAGAGAGAGAGGAGAGAGAGAGATTCAGAGAGAAATATCAACCCACAGGATAAAGGAAGAATTCGCTGCAATGTTTCACCTGGGAATTGGAATCCGATGAAATAACACAAGCCTTCTTTCCACTTTCCGCTCTGAAATTTTGGAGGTGATACATTCAAGCCCAGGTTTCATTCTGATAAAGAGCTCCTTTCATATTTATGATTGAAAGAAAACAATGTAGCTACTTACCCCTCCATCCAGGGCATTCAGTTAGCCACAAAAGGCTGGTTGTGTTTTCCTCGCAGATGGACAGGCGCCCTTTGGATGAAATATTAACAAAAGGAACATCATTACAATGTTTTCTAGAGGGGGGGGGAACCCAGCTCTCTAAGCAGGGTGGAGGTGATCCATTACAGCTTTTATGCATGTCTGGAAAAAAGGTCAGGAATCAGCAAATGCTGAACTACAGAAAAACAAAAAGTTAGGCCAAGATCTGGGTCTTTTATTTTCCCTGACGGATTGCACAATATTCCATTTATTATCCTTTACGTAAATAGTCCACATTAATGTGAGTGGTTAGATCAGCTGGGAGGGAGCAGGAAGAAGGGGAAAAAAGGGGGAAAAAATTATAAAACGCTGTGGATCGAATCCCATTTTAGAATTTGGAGTTTCAAAGGTTGTGGTGTCCAACGGGATTCAGCATGCCTTGGAGAAGATATCGAAACTGGGAAAATGATGGGAGGTAATCTTACAAGGTTGCATGGGAAACCGGAGAATTCCAGGTTTTAGTTCTCTCTAAGTTAGAAAAATTAGGGGTGACTACATGAAATACTACTATAACTACAAGGAGATGGGTATCAGGAACTTCACTGAACCTACAGAATAGAATATAATAAGAGTTGGAAGGGACCGTGGAGGTCTTCTAGTCCAACCCCCTGCCCAGGCAGGAAACCCTACACCACTTCAGACAAATGGTTATCCAACATCTTCTTAAAAATTTCCAGTGTTAGGGCATTCACAACTTCTGCAGGTAAGTTGTTCCACTGGTTAATTGTTCTAACTGTCAGGAAATTTCTCCTTAGTTCTAAGTTGCTTCTTTCCTTGATTAGTTTTCACCCATTGCTTCTTGTCCTGCCCTCAGATGCTTTGGAGAAGAGCTAGACTCCCAATTCTTTGTGGCAGCCCCTGAGATTTTGGAAGACTGCTATCATGTCTCCCCTAGTCCTTCTCTTCATCAAACTAGACATACACAGCTCCCGCAACCGTTCTTCATATGTTTTACCCTCCAGTCTCCTCATCATCTTTGTTGCTCTTCTCTGCACTCTTCCTAGAGTCTCCACATCTTTTTTACATCGTGGCGACCAAAATGGTACTTGTGCATTTGAATCAACCTTAGGAAGTCACCAGTGAAGGAAGCGGTTACATTTGATGGGATCAAATGATGGGATTCTACATTTAGGCAAGAAAAACCAAATGCACAGGTACAGTATAGGTGGTACCCTCGCTAAATAGTAGTAATAGTGACAGGGATCTTGAAGTCCTAGTGGACAACCATTTAAATATGAGCCAGCCATGTGCAGCAGCTGCCAGAAAAGCCAACACAGTTCTAGGCTGCATAAACAGAGGGATAGAATCAAGATCACATGAAGTGTTAATATCACTTGATTATGTTTTGGTAAGGCCACACTTGGAATACTGCATTCAGTTTTGGTCGCCACAATGTAAAAAGGACATTGAGATTCTAGAAAGAGTGCAGAGAAGAGCAACAAAGATAATCAGGGGACTGGAGGCTAAAACATATGAAGAACGGTTGCAGGAACTTGGTATCTCTAGTTTAATGAAAAGTAGGACTAGGGGAGACATGATAGCAGTCTTCCAATATTTCAGGGGCTGCCAGAAAGAAGAGGGAGTCAAGCTATTCTCCAAAGCACCCAAGGACAGGACAAGAAACAATGGGTGGAGATTAATCAAGGAGAGAAGCAACTTAGAACTAAGGAGAAATTTCCTGACAGTTAGAACAATTAATCGGTGGAACGACTTGCCTCCAGAAGTTGTGAATGCTCCAACACTGGAAGTTTTTAAGAAGATGTTGGCTAACCATTTGTCTGAAGTGGTGTAGGGTTTCCTGCCTGGGCAGGGGGTTGGACTAGAAGACCTCCAAGGTCCCTTCCAACTCTGTTATTCTATTCTATTCTATTCTATTCTATTCTGTTCTGTTCTGTTCTGTTCTGTTCTGTTCTGTTCTGTTCTATTCTATTCTATTCTATTCTATTCTATTCTATTCTATTCTACTCTACTTACTCTACTCTACTCTTTTCTTCTCTTTTCTTCTCTTTTCTTCTATTTTATTGTACTCCACTCCACTCCACTCCACTCCACTCCACTCCACTCCACTCCACTCCACTCCACTCTCTATTCTATTCTATTCTATTCTATTCTATTCTATTCTATTCTATTCTATTCTATTCTATTCTATTCTATTCTATTCTATTCTATTCCTAACAAAAATCAAGGCTGGATTGGTCTGAGTTCCTTTGCATGCTTTCTACTTTCCCAGGGCCCAAATATCTTTTCTTAAAAACTTAGTGTTCTCTTCTGCTTCCCCTAAATCCACCCAGCTTTCCATAATATTTCAGCAAAACCTAGAAAAACCCATGAGTTTTCCTTTGGCTATACCAATACCATTAATCCTTTGATCTCTTCCCGGATTTTCTCACACACCCCATAGGAACACAAAACAAAAGCACCTGCGCCTTTTCTTTATTTCCAAAGTCTTAATCCTTTTTGGTTTTTTTTTTTTTAAATAGGAGGGATGTAATTTTAAAAACTGTATTTGTTTATTTATGTTTTTTAAAAAAATAGCAACATCTTTGGTTTGGGCTGCAAAGAAAAAGTTTGGAGGCCAAAAGAGGCATCAATCACACCCGGAAGAGAGGTGGATGAGAAAAGGGACAAGAAAGCTTTTATTATAGGATTAAAAAAAAAAAAAAGATTCTAAAAGCACCGTTTATCGGGCAGCCAAGAAACATGGCCAAACAGCATGAAATGTTTATGCAGGCCTGCAGAAATTGGCTGTTTCCCCCCACCACCACCCCATTTCTGTCTGGCCCTAATTTACTGTTCTAATCAGCAGACTTATTTTCTGCCTTCTTAGAGGCTCCCACCCTCCTTACGGGTGGGAGTAAATCAAGAGCAGATCTAGCCCTTTGGCTTCCCCCGTATGAAACACTATACATAAAATGAGTTACTGCAAATAAGGCTAAGCTTAGCGTTATAAAGCTGTCACCTCCGGGACTTGCTTTCCTAATAGGCCGACACCCTTCCTTGTTATCGCGTGCAGTATTTTATTTTTCCGTTCATTCTTTATTTATTTATTTATTTATTTATTTATTTATTTATTTATTTATTTATTTATTTATTTATTTATTTATTGGTTCGATTTATATGCCACCCTTCTCCGGAGACTCAGGGCGGCTTATAATGCGTTAAGCAATAGCCTTCATACTTTTGTATATACCTGCTTAGTAGGGCTTTCGGCCCCCCCTAAGCGGTGTTCTTTTTTATACAAAGTCAGCTTATTGCCCCCACAATCCGGGTCCTCATTTTACCTACCTCGGAAGGATGGAAGGCTGAGTCAACCTTAAGCCTGGTGAGAATTGAACTCGCAGTAATTGCAGGCAGCTGGCAGCTAAGTGCTACTTAACAGCACTTTAGTCCGCTGCACCACCAAGGCTCTTTATGTATACTATATGTAACTAACATAGTTACTTTGCATTTTAATTTAACTTATGTTCTCTCTTTTAAAATAATGTTCAGGCTCATTACAGATTGGAATGTGGGAATAGCTTTTCACATTCCCTAAACTGAAAAGATAAGCTGCCTGGAGGCTATCTCCATATATATATAAAAAAATTGTTAATACAAATTTATCTCTTTTGTGAACTCTAAACAACCCTTTTTCCTTACAACGTATGCCCCTTCTGACGTCAGACTTCATTTTAAAGAACATGCATGATATTATGGGATGCAAATATGTAACATGTTTGACTACATGTCACTGATTTCCTATGCAAAGGGGAGGTGGGGTTTACTTTTATCCTGTCCAACCAACTTTCCTCTTCAATTTTCTTTGTTGTGTTAACGGTAAAAAAAAAAAAAAGGAACGTAAGATCGGTCTTGAGGTTCTCTCTTTTTCTAAATAATAAATAAGAAATCCATGTCATGTGCCCCTCAGTTGGAAGAAGAGAATGCTTAGCCCATAACCACAGACCCATAATCATGACTGCAACAGTTTTCCAAAATGTTCGAAACACCCCTATTTTTAGAAATGGTCCATTCCGGTTGCAAATAGCTTTTGTTTTCTCACTAATAAGAGTGCATGCAGCATTCCGCTCGCGTCAGTTATTTGGTGTTTTCTGTAGCGGCATTTGAATTTGAGTTTCGGTCATTTTGACCGCAGATCTTTGTTAAATGTATTTTTTTTTATAATGTCGGGTCCAGGTTTTCCCCCAAAAAGAGTGCGATTTGGTGATCCAAACGTCGAAGAAACTGTTCTAAAATGATATGGAGAAGCAGAGCATGATCTGAGTGAAGTGGAATCGGATTGTGACGAAAATTTTGTAATGGATGATGAGGAATCCTGCCACTGCCGCCATTTCTGACATCAGCAATGATGAAGCTCCCAGTGAAATTGATGACCAGGTACAATCTATGTCGTACAATACCTTATGCCACCAGACCCAAACTTTTGGGCTTAGACAACTTAGAACTTTGCCGTCTTCGGTCTGACCTCAGCGTAGTACATAAAATCATCTGCTACAATGTCCTACCAGCCAATGAATACTTCAGCTTCAACCAAAACAATACAAGAGCACACAATAGATACAAACTCATGGTCAACCGATCCAAACTAGACTGCAGAAAATACGACTTCAGCAACAGAGTGGTCAATGCCTGGAATGCACTACCTATCTCTGTGGTTTCTTCCCCAAACCCCCAAAACTTTAACCTTAGACTGTCTACTGTTGACCTCATCCCATTCCTAAGAGGTCTGTAAGGGGCATGCATAAGCGCACCAGCGTGCCTTCCGTCCCCGTCCTAATGTTTTCTTTTATTCGTTTTTATTCCTTTTTTGGCTCATACATGCTTTATACATCAATTTTTAGATCCAACCATGAAAATATTGAATGTCTTTTTGCTACTGAGGTCATTATGACTGTAATAGCATAGCTGAAATAGGACGTCTGTGGTTAACTGTTAGTAAGATCTTGTAAGCCTTTGGAAACTTTTCCAGGGCTGCTTTGGCTATCCCTATAAATAAAGTCATGTACGGTAAAGGTAAAGGTTTCCCTTGCGCATATGTCCTCGTTGTTCCTGACTCTAGGGGGAGGTGCTCATCTCTGTTTCAGAGCCGAAGAGCCAGCGCTGTCAGAAGACGTCTCCGTGGTCATGTGGCATGACTCAACGCCAAAGGCGCATAGAACGCTGTTACCTTCCCACCAAAGGTGGTCCCTATTTTTGCATTTTGCATTATTTTCATATGCTTTCGAACTGCTAGGTTGGCAGAAGCTGGGACAAGTAACGGGAGCTCACCCCATTTCGCGGCACTAGGGATTCAAACCGCTGAACTGCCGATCTTTCGATTGACAAGCTCAGTGTCTTAGCCACTGAGCCACCACATCCCTATTGAGCCACTGCATCCCTATAAAGTCATGTATACCTTGTTGTGATCCTGGCCCCGTTGGCTGATTTATCTTCGCGTGCTGAGTCGGAGGATGATATGGAGGAGGAGGAAGCTGTCACGAGCTATGTGCCAGAGGGGCCGTCTTCACTGGTGAGTCAGCAAGAACTGACAGTTGCTGACGTGCCTCTGGACCCCAGCCAAATTGAGGAGGAAACAGAGGCCAGTAACAACGAGGGGGAGCCCCTATTGGATGCAAGAGAGAGACGTAGGAGATGCCGTAGAGAACAGCTATTGCTATGTCCCAAGAGGTGTGGTCAGGAGACGTAGGGCCACACCCTACAAAGTATAAAAGGGGTGTGACTGGGCTGGAAAGGCGTGGTAAACAATTTGTTGGCGTTTTGGATGCAGTGGAGTTACAACTGTTAGTTTGGAGTTTTTTGACAAGAGTCTGCATTCCTGCATTAGCCTGCTGGCCATCTGCCAAGACCTTTGGAACTTTGCCCGGTAACTATTGGACTGATATACGCTTTGGAAGAGAACTATTTATTAAAGGGCCAGCTTCAGTCTCTCTAGCCTGTGTTTGTTACTGCCGGGCTATTTGAACCTCTGCAAGGCAACTCGTGGGAGGGGACAGAACATACCCTCCCCAAAAAAAACACACTTCCCAATATCCAGGAGTTGAATTTGGCAACGCCGCTGTTCCCTCCGCAATGATAAATCCATTGGTAACACATCGGTTCTCCAATCCTTTGTTCGGTTCAACATTCACTTGTTTAGTGACCATTCAAACAGACAACGACATTGAAAAAAGTGACTTGCAACCCTCTTTCACACTTACAAACGTTGCAGCATCCACATGGTCACGTGATCAATACTCAGATGCTTGGCAACTGGCATGTACTTATTCCTGTTCTGGGGTTCTATCTTATTGTGTTAGATTTTTTCTCTTTTCATCCAAACAGACCAGTTTAATCTATCGGTTAAGGCACCAAGTTAGAAACTAAGGGACTGTGAGTTCTAGTTCTGCCTGAGACATCAAAGCTTGCTGGGTGACTTTAGGCCAATCATCAGGATGCTATGAGTTCTAGTCCCCTCTTAGGCATGAAAATTGATTGGGTGACTTTGGGCCAATCACCAGGAGATGAAGAATTCTAGTTCTGCCTTAGGCATGAAAACTGACTGGGTGACTTTGGGCCAGTCTCTCTCCCTCTCTCTTCCTCTCTCTCCCTCTCCCTCCCTCCCTCTCTTTTTCTCTCTCTCCCTGGCACACCTCACAGTGTTGTTGTTGTTATGGGGAGAATGGGCGTAGTACAGAGGTGGGCTTCAGCAGGTTCTGACCGGTTCTGGAGAATCGGTAGCGGAAATTTTGAGTAGTTTGGAGAACTGGTAGTAAAAATTCTGACTGGCCCCTCCCCCATCTGTCCATCAGACAGCTGGGACTGTCTCCCAAGTCCCAGCTGACTGGGAGGAAATGGGGATTTTGCAGTATCCTTCACCTGAAGTGGGGTGGGAATGGGGATTTTGCAGTATCCTTCCCCTGGATTGAGGAGGGAATGGAGATTTTACAGTATCCTTCCCCTCCTACGCCCACCAAGCCACAACCATCAAACCATGCCACGCCCACCAAGCCACACCCACAGAACCAGTAGTAAAAATGTTTGAAACCCACCACTGGCGTAGTAAGGAGTATTAGATATGTTCGCCACCTTGAGTTGCTTTTAAAATTAATAAAAGTGGGAAATAAACAAACAAAACTTTTTTTTCTACTTTGAAAACTAGAAACTAGACTTCCATGGACCATTCCTGTCCTTTCCGAGTAAAAATTGGTTTTCTTGTCACCTGGTCATTCCAGTAAGTTCTAGAGCAGGGGGTCTCCAACCTTGGCAACTTGTGGACTTCAACTCCCAGAATTCCTCAGCCAGCTTTGCTCTGGGAACTCTGGGAGTTGAAGTCCACAAGTAAGTTGCCAAAAGAGCTCACAATGCTCCATGGAGGTCCAACTTTTAAAAGGAAACATGGAAAAATGAATTTCTTTCTCCGTTTTGAGTATATTCTCCAGATTTTCTATTAACTTATAGAAGCTCCTAGGTTTCTAGTCTTTTCTTAGCATTCACCCTGCCATAGATTTTACTGTGGCAATCTTGCACAATCTTCTTCCCCAGCAATTTATGAGGATATGCTTGCTTGGATCCTCCCGACTTCTTGATTTGGAGGGGGGAAAGGCCACAGATAATATTTCCTCCCGATGTCTCGTCTCTGGGACTTAATTGAAATATATAAATCTGCAGGGTGGAATCTGTAGCAGGGCGAGTTGTCCAGTGAAAGAAATACGTCCATCTACACTTGCTGCCATTTTGTAATAAAAGTTGGAACAAGTGAATCTTATGCTCCTTTCAGTTAATCCTAATGTTTCGGTGAAGAACCAGTTTGGTTTATTGGTTGAGGAACCAGGATAGAAAGCAGGAGACCATGAGTTCTAGTCCTTAGACATCAGAGGTGGGTTCTAACCGGCTTTACTACCGGTTCTCTTCATGTGTGCGCTTCACGCTTGCTTCACTCGCATGTGCGCCAAACTTGCGCTTTGCGCAAGCACGTTGCAAATCTGCCCAGCTGAGGTGTGGCTGAAAAAAGAAGAAATATAAGGTCGAAATAACTTGGGGGCGGGCGGCAGGGCCCAGCTCCCGAAGAAAGAGAATCGGTTTGGTGACATAATAGCGTCACCGCTACCGGCTCGGCCGAACCGGGCCGAACCGGGAGCAACCCACCACTGTTAGACATGAAAGCTAGCTGGATGGCTTTTGGCCAATTACCAGGAGACCATAAGTTCTAGTCCTGCCTTAGACATGAAAGCCAGCTGGGTGACCTTGGGCCAATTACCTGGAGACTGTGAGTTCTAGTCCTCCCTTAGACATGAAAACCAGCTGAGTGATTTTGAGTCAACAAGGAGATTGTGAATTTTTGGATTGGCAGAAGGAAATTCTCGTTAGGCCACACACAATTACGTAGCTTTTGTTATCCGCTGACATTTGAAATTGCATCAAGCTTAAAATTCCACTCAATATAGTAGAATCTAATGGGTTTTTTTGAATTAAGCAATATCTTAGAGGGCTCCCCCCTCATGTCTTCTGATCATAGAAAGTGAAGCTTTGGATGGTACACTGTTGCTGTTGTCACTGTTGCTCTGTAGTTCCCTTCTTCTTCTTCTTCTTCTTCTTCTTCTTCTTCTTCTTCTTCTTCTTCTTCTTCTTCTTCTTCCTCTTCCTCTTCCTCTTCCTCTTCCTCTTCCTCTTCCTCTTCCTCTTCTTCTTCTCATCGTCGTACTCCCCCTCCTTCCCCTCCCCTTTCTACTTCCAACTTCCAACTTACTTCCAACTTCCAAAAATCTGGTTCTTTCAGCTATAGGCATTTTCAGTGTCTCTCTGTCTCTACATAAGTGGCCATGGTTAAGTGGGAGATTTAATCTGCCCTTTTACTACCTGCTCCTTTATAAATGTTTAACACCTCGCATTCATTTGAGTTCCATAACAAAACATCTGTATTTTTTAAAAAATATATATATGCTAAACTAATCAATCAAAGCACACCATTGCATTCAAGACACAATCTCCACATTCTCAATTATAGAAATATGTTGTTGTTGTTGTTGTTTAATGGAGAGATGGCTCAAAGAGTTTTGGTGTCTGAAAAAACTGGGTCATGAGAGTTTGGGCTAAATAAAGACCTGAGAGTCTTGGTAAGCATATGAGAAGAACCAGGAGCATCTGTTGATAGCAGAGGGAGGTAAAAATAAGTCAAGAAGTCATGTAAAACTGCGTGATCAAAGCTCCTCTGCTTTTTATAGGCACCTCACATCCTCTTGACTATCAAAGCATCTTGGTGCACTTGGTGCACTTGGTATAGCAGACTATTTCCTTGCTGATGGAAGGTCATTTTTAAGAAGGAGAAAACTATGTTTGCGTTAGCAAAGTCAGTGGGCTTCAGCTGACTGCAGAGGAGCCTTTCCATTTTCCCCATATTGAAATGGGATGGCAAAATTTCACTCCAAGTTGAACTCTCATTGAGCATTTTGCAAACTACATGCATTGGTGGTCTCCGGCTTTTCTCTTTCACAAAACGTGAATACAGAATGAAGAATAACAAGAGTTATTTATTTATTTATTCATTTATTATTTATTAGTCGTATTTCTATGCCGCCCACTCTCCAAGGACTCTGGGCGGCTTACACCAAAGACAGTGTACTAAATAGCATATTGCCCCCAACAATCTGGGTCCTCATTTTACCCACCTCGGAAGGATGGAAGGCTGAGTCAACCTTGAGCCGGTGAGATTTGATCTGCTGATCTGCTGAACTAGCAGTCAGCTGAAGTAGCTGCAGTACTGCACCCTAACCACTGCGCCACAGAAGGGACCTTGGAGGTCTTCTAATCCAATCGCAGCACCGCAAGCAAGCAGACGGAATGGGCTGGTGGCCGGCTGTGCAGGCTCTTAGGTATGGATTATTTTTTGGGTAGGGATTATATTAGGTGCACACATTAAAAAAGAAACATGCTAGGTCTTATTTTTGGGATAGGGCTTATTTTGGGGAAAACGCGGTAGATGTTTGACTCTCACTTTTTCATTTATTTCCACCTGGAGGGCTTTTCAGATTGTTGGCTATCTTGGAACACAATGATGTTTGGACTTGAAGACCTCCAAAGTCCCTTCCAACTCTATTATCCTATGTTCTAGGATGGTGAGGATAGACTTATCAGATTTTAGCATCTTTTTGATGCTGTTTTTTTCCCCCCTCGGGTATCATTGGTGACAGGCATGGTTAAATTATACAGCACATCATTAAAACATAGAATTATATTCTGCAAGCTGTTGTGATAGCTACTAATTGGAACAGCTTTAAAGGGGTACTAAATAAATCTAGAAGAGAAAGCTATCAGGAGCAATTAGTCAGGATGGCTTTGTAATTTATCCTAGAGCAGAGATAGTGCAGTTGCAATTCCTGGGAACACCGTGGCAAGAAATGTTTGCGGTCATATTCTTGTGAAAGATATCCAGAAATATCAGGTTGGTGAATATTAGACAACGATGCTCATCTTTCTTAAATCTTGCTAATGCATGTTTTCTAAACCATCAAAAGAACAATTAGCTGCAGATTTCCCTCCAATAAACCCCTTCTTTCACAAATGGAACAATTATCTCCCTCCTTCCCCCTCCCTCCCTCCTTCCTTCCTTCCCTCCCTCCTTCCCTCCTTCCCTCCTTCCTCTCTCCCTTCCCTTCCCCTGTCATCCCCTTCTTTCTTTCTTTCTCTTTCTTTCTTTCTTTCTTTCTTTCTTTCTTTCTTTCTTTCTTTCTTTCTTTCTCTTTCTTTCTCCCTCCCTTCCTCCCTCCCCCTCCCTTCCTTCCTTCCTCCCACCCTCCCTCCTTCCCTCCCCCTTCCTTCCTTCCTTCCTATTTTCTTTCTTTCTTTCTTTCTTTCTTTCTTTCTTTCTTTCTTTCTTTCTTTCTTTCTTTCTTTCTTTCTTTCTTTCTCCCTTCCTTCCTTCCTCCCCCTCCCTCCCACCGTTCCTCTCTCCATCCCCTTCCTGCCTGCATCCATCCCTCTCCCGCCTTCCTTCATTTATTCCTTATTCCTTCCCTTTTTTGTTTATTGTTTCCTTCCTTTCTCCCACCCTCCCTCCCTCCCTTCCTTTCTTTCTTCCCACCCTTCTTTCCTTCCTCCCACCCTTCCTCTCTCCCTCCCCTCTCCTTCCTGCCTGCCTCCATTCCTCCCCTCCCTTCTTTTCTTCCTTATTCCTTCCCTCTTTTGTTTCTTCTTTCCTTCCTTCCTCCCTCCCTCCCCCTCTGCTTCTTTCTCTCCCTCCCTCCCTCCCTCCCCTCAAATTCTTTCCCATGGTGGTTTAAGAAGTAAGATTTAGCCTTCTTTCTTGCCCCTGATCTGCTTGGTGGAGCAATTCGGAAGATATTCTTTCCCTGGTATATTTTATTGTCTCCGTGCTTCATTTTGAGATGGGAAAAAAAAAATCAGGGAACAAGTGGATCAAAGCTGAATGCATGGCAGCCTCCAGCCTCACTCGGGCTGAAGAAAAGCACCCCAAAGAGCAAAGAGGAGCAGGCAAATTGGATTTTACACTCCAGAACATATTCACTAAGGGGTTTCTCAAGCAGATAATCATTAGCAGCACTTCACTGATTTGCAACCTTCCCAGACATTGTAGCTGTCTCCTCTGCTTCATTTTCGAAAGCAGAGTGATGCTTTCTCCTTCTTTGTAAGAAGATCCATTCAGAATCTCTTGCTGTTCCAGAAGCCAGAAGAGTCCAATTTTTTTCCCAATCAACTCAAGAACAAAAAGAACCAGTGGTAGTAGAAGAACAGAGAAAAACCATTCCCTTTTTGATCACCCTGAGATCAACTTCCTAACCATTGTTTCAGTGGTATTATCATAGGGGTCCGAAATAATTCATTTTTTCCCTCTGAATATACATCATTATGTATATTTCAGCAGTCCGTATAATATGTTGGAAAGCAAAGTTGATTAGAGGTCTGGGGGCTAAAACATATGAAGAAAGATTCTAGGAATTGAGCATGTTTAGTCTAGGG
Organism: Pituophis catenifer annectens; assembly: GCF_029215685.1. Taxonomy (NCBI): domain Eukaryota; kingdom Metazoa; phylum Chordata; class Lepidosauria; order Squamata; family Colubridae; genus Pituophis; species Pituophis catenifer. The sequence continues at coordinate 289,396,232 of NW_027256882.1, read as the reverse complement.
CAGGGGGTCTGCAACCTTAAAACACTCAAAGAGCCATTCGGACCCATTTCCCACAGAAAAGAAAACACCGGGAGCCACAAAACCTGGGTGGGCGTGGCCATCTCAATGTCACTCACTTCCATCGGTCACATGACACCCCCCCCCAGCCATGCCTACCCAGCCGGTCATTAGGACAGAGAACCGGTTGTTAAAAAACACCAGGAATTTTTGATAACTCTCCCTCCCTCCCCTCCCTCCACACACTCTCTCCCTCCCTCTCCCCCCTCTCCCTGCATCTCTCTGTCTCTGCCCCAGCCGCTTCTCCATCCCCTGCCATCGCTCTTACCTTCTCAAGCCAGGCGAGGAGTGACTGGGAGGGGAGGCCGAGGGGCGGGGCCAGTCAGTGGTTGGATCTAGGAAATAGTCTGCTATACCAACTGCACCAAGTGCACCAAGATGCTTTGATAGCCAAGAGGATGTGAGCAGAGATCACACAGTTTTACATGACTTCGTGACTTATTTTTACCTCCCTCTGCTATCAACAGATGCTCCTGGTTCTTCTCATATGCTTACCAGGACTCTCAGATCTTTATTTAGCCCAAACTCTCATGACCCAGTTTTTCAGACACCAAAACTCTCTGAGCCATCTCTCCATTAAAAAAAAAAACCAACATATTTCTATAATTGAGAATGTGAAGATTCTGCTTATCTTGAATGCAAAATGGTGTGTGTTGATTGATTAGTTTAGCATACTTTAAAAAAAATACAGATGTTTTATTATGGAACGCAAATAAATCAGAGGTGTTAGACATTTAAAAAGGAACAGGTAGTAAAAGGGCAGATTAAGTCTCCCACTTAACCGTGGCCACTTATGTAAAGACAGAGAGACATTAAAAACGCCAACAGGTGAAAGTCCTAGGATTTTAGTAGGGAAGAAGTTGGGGGGGGGGAGGGGAGGAGGAGGAGGAGGAGGAGGAGGAGGAGGAGGAGGAGGAGGAGAAGAGGAAGAGGAAGAGGAAGAGGAAGAGGAAGAAGAAGAAGAAGAAGAAGAAGAAGAAGAAGAAGAAGAAGAAGAAGAAGAAGAAGAAGAAGAAGAAGAAGAAGAAGAAGAAGAAGAAGAAGAAGAAGAAGAAGAAGAAGAAGAAACAACTAGATAACTTCATCAGTGGTAGAAGGCTGTGGGCTTTGTTCTCTATTTATTTACCAGTGACTTACCCTATCAGTGTTCTTACTCATGTAGAAGTAGAATTTAGGAAGGTTTAATGTTTTGACAGGGCAGCTGAAGCCACAGTCAAAATATTTGTTGTGTGAGTCAACCTCTAGCTATAAAATGCAAAATCTAGGTAGTTTTCTCCCACCCCCCACCCCCAAAACCAACCCGGATAAATGACTTGAGAGATGAGCAGAGCAATTTCCTCAAAATTGTTTTGACACAGAATTAAAAATAAATAAATTCTAGGAGCTTCCAGCCGAGAGGCAGCTTCTTCCCAAACTAAATTATGTTTTCGGCTTTCTTCTCCCGAGCTTGGGAAAGCTGTAGCTTTACCAATATTGTTCTGCTTTGTGTTCCTGAAGTCTTATTAGTAGCAGGAAATGGAAGTTGAATTTTTTTTTATTTTTTTTTATTTTTTTTTAAAAAAAGGTGTTTTGAAGTGAGCCAAAAAAGCAGAAATAGATATTTCGGTCTTTTTCTGCTATGAAGAACTACATGAGTTATTGACCTCAGAAACGAAATTACATTTTTTAATAAGTACAGAATGCATAGCAGTAGATCACTGAACTGGTGCCATTTTCTCCCCCTTATAAAGCAGGTAGGAAGAGCACATTAGAACAGAACAGAATAACAGAGTTGGAAGGGACCTTGGAGGTCTTCTAGTCCAACCCCCTGCTCAATTAGGAGACCCTATACCAGTGATGGCTAACCTTTTTGGTGCCAAGTGCCCAAAGAGCATACGTGCGTGCGTGAATGCATGTGCGTGTGCCCAAACCCCCCCAAATGCAATGCGAGCGCCGCCTGCACATGTGCCCTGCCCCCACGTATGCAGGTGCATCCCCCATGCATGAGCATGTTCTGTCCCCAACCCCACGCACACACACCAACAGACGTTCAGGAGTTAAAGACCAAACAAGCCGGCAAAATCCTTTTCCTTATGATAACGGAACTTGGCAACAACCTAGTGGCTGCCTGCCAAGAGTTTATTATTCACAAAGAGGAGAGATAACTTCTCCCCACTTCTGATACATCAAAGGAAAGCAGCTCAATAATTACAATCAAGTTCAGAGATAATCCAGTCTTAAAGCAAAAGTCCGGCAATGCAGAATGGCGTGGAAGCTTTCAGCTTTGTTCGTCACAAGGTTTGACTGGCCACCACACTCCCTTTTATACCCTGTGGGGTGTGGTCCAGTGACTCAGCCTAATCTCAGGCACGTCCTTTCTTCTGTTGCGCGCGCTTATCTCTGCGACGCTGGCGTGGATCCAGCCAAGACTCATTACCCTCATCACTGTCCATCTGTGGCTGCGTGGACGTGCTTGGCCCTGGCCCTATCTCTTGCCCTTCAGCGGACACCGAAGGCATTGCCAGAGAGGAGGGTCCTGGAGAGGGAGGCCTTGCCAACTCCTCCCCTTCACTCTCGGAGTCCTCTCCTGACTATGACAAAGGCTCCGGTAACAGAGCCACAACAGTGCATCCTCTGTGCACGTGCCCCGGGCCCTTCTATGCCCCTTTTTGGCCTTCAGGTTGGTGCAGGAGACTTTCCAGGCCAAAACAGGGCATGGAGGGGCCGCCCCCCACACCCCGTTTTGGGTCTGGCCTGCAAAGCCTCCTACACCCCACACGCATGCATCCTGCTCCCCATGCATGTGCGACAGAGACCTAAAGACCAGCTGACCAGTAGGAGGGGCGCGCGCATGCGTGGTGGAGCGTGGCTGGGGTGACGGCTGGCATGCCCACAGAGAGGGTTCTGCGGTCACCTGTGGCACGTGTGCTATAGGTTCGCCATCACGGCCTTATACCATTCCAGAGAAGTGGCTATCCAATCTCTTCTTTAAAACCTTCAGTGCACCCACAACTTTTGGAGGCCCGTTGTTCTGCTGATTAATTGTTCTAATGGTCGGGATTTTTTTCCCCCTTAGTTCTAGGTCAGTGATGGCTAACCTTTTTGCCCTCACGTGCCAAAAGCGGGGAGAGTGGGGGGGATTGCACGTGCAAGTGCCCACACCCATTATTCAATGCGCCCCATCCCCCCATGCATGCATGCGTGACGCCCCCCCCCGCTCTCCCCCCACTTTTGGCACGTGATGGCCCTGTAGGCCAGGTAGGCCCATTTTTTTGCCCTCCCCATGCTCCAGAGGCTTTCTAGGAGCCTGATACCCTCCCCAGGCTCCAGAGGCTTTCTAGGTCCGCCTGATATGCCAGTTGCATCCCTTTCTAGATCGGGACTCCCTATGCACAGTCACTCAGATACTCATCACTTCCCGCCTGGACTACTGCAATGCTCTCTACATGGGGCTCCCCTTGGGGTGCACCCGGAGGCTCCAGTTGGTCCAGAATGCGGCCGCGCAGGGGATTATGGGAGCGACAGGGTGCTCCCATGTGACACCTCTCCTGCGCGAGCTGCACTGGCTCCCGGTGGTCTTCCGGGTGCGCTTCAAGGTGTTGGTTACCACCTTTAGAGCGCTCCATGGCTTAGGACCTGGTTATTTACGGGACCGCCTTCTGCCACCAATTGCCTCCCACCGGCCAGTTCGCTCCCAAAGGGAGGGCCTTCTCAGGGTGCCGTCGGCCAGACAATGTCGGCTGGCGACCCCCAGGGGGAGAGCCTTCTCTGTGGCGGCACCTGCCTTCTGGAACGACTTACCCCCAGAGATACGCACAATACCAGATCTCCGGACTTTTCGTCGGGCCCTGAAAACACATCTATTTCATCTAGCCAGGCTGGCTTGACCCCATCCTTGTGGTTTTAATTTGTAATTGGTTTTAACTGGGTTGTTTTAAATTGATGGCCAAAATTATTTAATGTCTTTTAAACTGCTTTTAAATTTTATATGTTGTGTTTTACCGTGGCTGTTCACCGCCCTGAGTCCTGTTGGAGAAGGGCGGTATACACATTAAATAAATAAATAAAAATAAATAAATAAAAACAGCCTTCCCCAACCCCCAGAGGCCCTCCAGAGGCCCAGAAACAGCCCATTTCCCGACTTCCAGTGGGTCCGGAAGGCCTGAAAATCAGCTGGCCAGCGCACACATGCGTGCTGGACTGAGGTAGGGCAATGCTCGCATGCCCACCGATATGGCTCTGTGTGCCACCTGTGGCATCCGTGCCATAGGTTCGCCATCACGGTTCTAGGTTGTTCTTTCCTTGATTGGTTTCCATCGGTTGCTTCTTGTTTTGTCTGCAGGTACTTTGGAGAATAGGTGGACTTCCTCCTCTTTGTGGCAGCACCTTAGATATTAGACCCTTTTAGAGTTCAAAAAAGAATTCAAAATTCTTGTCTTGCCCTCTGGTGCTTTGGAAAATAAGCTGGCCCTCTCTTCTTTTTTTATTTATTTATTTTTTATTTATTTCGTCAAGCATGTATTAGATAATAGATACAAGTGTAAACATAATTATGAATACATGAAATGGATACGAATAAATGGGGACATTAGGACAGGGTCGGTAGGCAGGCTGGTGCACTTACGCATGCCCCTTACAGACCTCTTAGGAATGGGTGAGGTCTACAGTAGACAGTCTAAGGTTAAAGTTTTGGGGATTTGGGGAAGAAACCACAGAGTCAGGTAGCGCATTCCAGGCATTGACCACTCTGGTACTGAAGTCGTATTTTCTGCAGTCAAGTTTGGATCGGTTTACCTTGAGTTTGTATCTATTGTGTGCTTTGTATTGTTTTGGTTGAAGCTGAAGTAGTTATTGACAGGTAGGACATTATAGCAGATTATTTTATGTATTACACTTAGGTCAGATTGAAGATGGCAAAGTTCTAATTTGTCTAAGCCCAAAATTTCAAGTCTGGTGGCATAAGGTATTTTGTTGCAAGCAGAGGAGTGGAGGACTCTTTTCATGAATTATCTCTGGACTCGTTCTATTGTATTAATGTCCAATATGCAGTGTGGGTTCCAGACAGATGAGCTGTATTCGAGAATTGGTCTGGCAAGGGTTTTGTATGCTCTAGTTTTCAGTTCAATATTTCTGGAGAAGAAGCTATGCAAGATTAGGTTAACAACTCTTCATGTTTTTTTTTTAGCAATGCTGTTACAGTGAGATCTGGCACTTAGATAATTTGAGATGAGTACTCCAAGGTCTTTGACAGAGTGAGGGTAATCTGTTAGGTCATATCTGCCTAGCTTGTATTTTGTGTTCTGATTTTTTTTGCCAATGTGCGAGACAGAGCATTTGTTGGTTGAGATTTGGAGTTGCCACATGTTTGACCATTCTGACACATAGTCAAAGTCTTTTTGTAAAGTAGCAGCATTGTCAGTGGTGTTGAATAGCTTTACATCATCAGCAAAGAGAACGCAGTTGCTTCTAATATGATTGCAAAGGTCATTTATATAAAGTATAAAGAGTGTGGGTCCTAAAACACTACCTTGGGGGACACCACTGTTAACAGGTGCAGGGTTAGATAAGGCCTTCCCTATTTTGACTACTTATTGCCTTTTTGATAGGAATGCAGCTATCCATTTATGCAGGAATCCGGAATGCCATAAGATTTTAGTTTTTGAAGTAGTTTGTCGTGTACCACTGAATCGAAGGCTCTACAGAAGTCTATGTAAATTGCGTCTATTGATTTGCCTTGGTCGAGTTTCATATGTTTTGTAGCGGTCCCTCAAATACTGGAACACTGCTATCATAACTCCCCTAGTCCTTCTTTTCATTAGACTAGACAAACCCAATTCCTTCAACCCTTAAACTCCAGTCATCATTGTTGCTTTTTTCTGCACTCTTTCTAGAGTCTCAACATCTTTTCTACACTGTGGTGACCAAATCTGGATGCATTATTGTAAATGTGGTCTTACCAAGGCATTATAAAGTGGTATTGACACTTCATGTGATCTGTATTCTATCCCTTTGTTAATGCAGTTTAGGATTGCATTGGCTTTTTTTTGGCTGCTGCCACACAGTGCTGGCCCATAGTTAAGTCATTGTCCACTAGGACTCCAAGATCCCTCTCACAGTTACTACTATTGAGCCAGGTATCACGTATGCTGTACCTGTGCATTTGTTTTTTCTTGCCTAGGTGTAAAACCTTTCTTTTCTCTACCTTGATTTTCATACTAGTCATACTTCAAATAGGACGAGTGGTGCAGTGGCCTAGAGGTGGAGCTCTCTCACTTCACAATCAGGAGGCTCTGAGTTCGATCCTAGGTAGAGGCAGATATTCCTCTCTCTGGCACAATGAGAATATATCTGCATTGGCGACAGGAAGGGCATCCGGCCAGAGGTGGGATTCACTTACTTTCCCTACCGGTTCGCAAATGTGAGCACGCGGGCGCAAATGTGACTTTCTTTGCACATGCGCATGGCCTTCCATGCATGTGCAATGCTCGTGCTTTATGTCCGAGCAGATGGGCGGAGCCTCCCACAGTCACCAGAACCAGCTGAATCACACCTCTGCATCCCACCTAGTAAACACTCAGCTCCATTCAGTTGCCCTGACTCCACCCCGATGCAAGGGATTACGGGGTCATTAAAAGACACGCACACAAAAATACTTTTAAAAGGACAGGTGTGATTTCTTTTCTAACTCTTGTCAGTTTTCTTCTGGAACTAAATGTAGCCTTTGATTTTCATCTGTAGCTCCAAACTATTTTAAAATATTAGAGCTCTGGATCAGATTCACCTTCTTCACACAAAATGATGCTTCTTACCTTATTTTTTTTTTTTTAATTTGATTTATATGCCGCCCTTCTCCGGAGACTCAGGGCGGCTTACAGTGCGTTAAGCAATAGCCTTCATACTTTTGTATATTTATACAAAGTCAGCTTATTGCCCCCACAAACTGGGTCCTCAATTTACCTATCTTAGAAAGGATGGAAGGCTGAGTCAACCTTGAGCCTGGCGAGATTCGATCTTACTTTAATTGCAGACAGCTGGTGTTAAATTACAGTGCTTCTGTCTGTTGAGCTAAACCAGGCTTATTCCCATAAGGGGGGTGGAGGGCAGGGACCTTGAAGCTATGGTGTAATGGTGGAATACTATCTTTAAAAAAAAAAAAGAATAATTTTGCTGGTTCTCTTTATGCTTCCTAGTCCGAGAAAGAGTTCACCTCTTCAGGAACATAGTAACTGGGTCACCGCAATTTTATTTTTCTATAGAAATCCAATTAAATAGTTATTCATTTATAGAAAGACACAAAGGGCCAGGTTGAGAATAGATCATCCTGGGGAAAAAAAACCTATGTGGTTATTATGAGTTAGCACTATCAATAGCAATAACACTTAGACTTATATACCGCTTCACAGTGTTTTTACAGCCCTTTCTAAGCGGTTTTACAGAGTCAGCCTGTTGCCCCCAACAATCTGGGCCCTCATTTTACCCACCACGGAAGGATGGAGGCAGAGATGGGGCCAGGGGCATCTGGGAGCGATGCGTGAACTCCGGAGCCTCCAGAGTTGGACAGCAGAGAGGCAGAGGAACAGGAGGATCCTGTTCCTAGTGCATGCATGCACAGAGCTGCCAGAAGGCAAGAGCAGCTAAAGCAAAAAGGACGACTCAGGAGTAAGGCCAGGAGATGATTGACCCCTCCCATAAGGCTTAAAAGAGCAGCAAAGGCTCTTGGGCTCTTTGTAGGAAAGCAGCATTGCTAAATCTGTTTCCAGTCGGCATCTCTTGTTTCTGAACTTCGTGGGGCTTTGCCAACAAAGGCCTTTGGCAGGGTGCCAAAGAAGATAAAGGTTTGTGATAAGCCCGAAGGACTTTTTCTGAAGGAGTTGTTTTGGAATTAATTTGGACTAAGATGGGAATGAAGTAATTCTCAGCTGTTATAATAAAATAGCTTTGTTTGAGACTAATTGTGTCTTGTAAAGACTAAGTGAGTCTAGGTCACAACACTGTTAGTTTGTCTTTCATATCCTGGGAATTAATATTGTTGTCATCAGCATTCTTTTAATAGCAGGATGATATAAATATGCTGATAGGTACTTCTTCCCTTAATATGGAATGCACTTTAAAATACAGATCACACTAAGAATAATACAGTGCTGACTTGGAAAGGGTTTTTGCTTCGACACACAGATTTTTGTCTCTTGTCCTCCCGGATGCCTTATTTCCACATGAACTGAACACTTGCACATTTCACGGGCTAATATCTAGACTGAGCCACTACATGTTTCCTATTACACACTCCTCTGAATGTGCTGACACAATTTTCAGGTCAAATGTGGCCTTGAAAACGTATGCTCTTGATAAAAACTTTGCTTTTTCACCCCCAAAAATATTAGGCAAAGTTGCATTCTCAAAGTTGCAAACAAAACATTGCAAACAAAATGTTATGGCCCCCTCAGAGCCCAGTTCAGAGGAAGAGGAGGAACTTGGACTGTCCAACAGGGAAGGCATGCCAGGGGCTGAGGACAATGCTGTCCCAGGTCCCTCAGACTGTCAGACTTGGAAGCCATCTTTTACATCTGGGCCTTCAGGCCTGTCACATTTTCTACTGTGGGAAAATGGGAGGGGGGATTGCATAGAGTATGGGTGATATGTAGTCAAAATAACATTCCTTTCTCAGAGAGTCAAGGACGCATTGCCCTGGCACCTGGAGTCAGATGACTGGAAAATGTCTCCAGTTTGGATGGTGGATTATTGGACCAGGTGATGGACATGTGGGTGCAGGGGAAGGGACTTGAACTTTCACTTGGGTGGGGAAAACCTGGAAACTTTCAGATTTGGGTTTTCCCAGATGTGCCAATATGACATTTCTAATAAAAAGGAACTTTGAGGAAACTCAAGCCTCGGAGTTTTCTTTCATTGGGGGTGTTACTTGGAACCCTGACACAGACAGAGAGCTACCTGCACAGACATAGGGGAGGATCAATCCATTTGCATAGAGCTAGAAGGGACCTTGGAGGTCTTCTAGTCCAACCCCCTGCTCAAGCATTTCGGATAAGTGACTGTCCAGTCTCTTCCTGAAAACCTCCAGTGATGAAGCATCCACAACTTCTGAGGGCAACTTCTGTTCCACTGGTTAATTGTCCTCATTGTTAGGACGTTTCTCCTTAATTCACCTACTGACCGGTAGTTTTGCTGATAGGCAGTGGACTCTCTTCTGATGAGGAACAGCTGCCTACTCCACTCAGTCCAAGGGCAAGGAGACCAGAGCGGAGGCAAATCCAGAAAAGGTCTGCAAGGCTACTCAGGAGGAGGTCACTTCAACCCTCTTCATAAGGAACACCTGGAGTGGAGCAACTAAAGGAGGAGCCGTGGGGAGTTGGTCCTTGCCAGGAACAATTGTTCGCTTTGGCTTACACTCAGAGGTGGGATACACATAATTGCCTACTGGTTCGCCCAGTGCTGAAAATGTGAGTGTATCCACCTTCCGGGCATGCTCCCAGCCTCAAAAACATGCCTAAATAGGACAGCATAGAGCCAAGGTAGGTGGGCAGGTCCACTGGCGATTTCCGCTACCGGTTCACCTGAACTGATCCGAATCGGCTGAATACCACCTCTGCTTACACTCCCCTGGCTTTGACTCATGCCTGTGACTGTTTGCCTTGCTTCACTTGGAAGATTGGCCTTCCCCTTTTGTCTTGGACCTGGCCCTTCTCTTGCGGACTGCTTTTGGCCTTTGCTTCCCTCTGCCTTTGGAGCTGCTTCTTGCCTGGAACCTATTCTTTGTCCTGAGGACTGCCCTTGTCTTGGGCCTGGATTCTGCCTTGTGTACTGGACTTGGGACCCTGGACCTTGCCCCGTGAGTGTGTTCTTACGCAGCGGGCTTTCTTTGTGTTACTGGGATTGTGTTTGGGAGACGGAGGGTGGCTGCCTTCAATGGAGTAGCTTGCCTTCAGAAATCACAGGAGGTTTTTAAGAAGAAACTAGGCAGCCACTTATCTGAAATAGTATAGGTTCTCCTGCTTGAGCAGGGAGGCTGGACTAGAAGATCTCCAAGGTCCCTTCCTATTCTATTCTATTCTATTCTATTCTATTCTATTCTATTCTATTCTATTCCATTCCATTCCATTCCATTCCATTCCATTCCATTCCATTCCACTCCACTCCACTCCACTCTCTATTTCACTCTCTATTCCATGCCACTCTACTTTTTATTCCACTGCACTCTCTATTCCACTCCATTTTCTATTCCACTCCACTCCACTCCATTCTCTCTTCTCTTCTCTTCTCTTCTCTTCTCTTCTCTTCTCTTCTCTTCTCTTCTCTTCTCTTCTCTTCTCTTCTCTTCTCTTCTCTTCTCTTCTCCTCCACTCCACTCCACTCCACTCCACTCCACTCCACTCCACTCCACTCTCCATTCCACTCCCTATTCCATGCCACTCCACTTTCTATTCCATGCCACTCTCTATTCCACTCCATTTTCTAATCCACTCCACTCCGTTCTCTATTCCATTCTCTATTCTCTTCTATTCTGGGTAGAGTGGGGTTTTTAATCTTACCGGTCATTGGAGGGCCATTGGCTGGAACATTTGTTAAGAGAAAAAAAGAACTCTCTAGAGGCCTGCCTTGCCTTGAATATCTGGGTCAAAATACAAAAACACACACGCACAAGCATATCTATGTCTACTTTTATTTTTAACGTTTTCAAAATGTAAAATGAATCAGAAATGTAATGAAATACGAACACAAATCAGATAGAGTTCAGATGTCAGTCTGTTATGCTTCACACTACCTGTTTAGCATTCCTAATTAGCATACTTAATTAGCGTTTCTTAAACTTTGGAATTTTTATTATTTTACCTTGCCAAGAACGGATAGTATGAGCATCACTGTACTATAAGGATCATTCTACTAAACTTGATTGGGTGCAAAACATGATTGGGTGATTCAATTTGAAAGGGTTTGGAATAAGTCTAATGAATAAATTTATATGAAATGATATGAGGGATTGTCTCTTGCTGGTCGCATCCACTTGACCTGCTAAAGTGAGGAGGCAAAGAATGCTGTGGGTCCCATCCCTTTTTTTTTAATAAAAGTTTTTATTTTTTTTTTAAACAGACAAACATACAAACAATAAATCCTTAATCATTCAGTGTTTCATCTGAGTGCATATTTTGTGTCTTCTACTCCCTCCTCCCTCCTTTTCACATCATATTTCTATCATACCTTTATATTTTCATTTAGATTGTTACATCATTCTTCCCAAATTTTTTACGCTTATATTAATTCATCAATTATCTAAATTTATACATATCTATCTATCTTCTCTAACCATTGATATAATTGCCCCCATACTTTAAAATACTCCGATTCTTCCTTTTCTTTAATTACCATTGTTAATCTATTCATTTCTGCACATTCCAATATTTTCTTAATTACTTCTACCTCTAAAGGGATTTTCTCTGCTTTCCAATTTTGCGCAAATACAATTCTCGCTGCAGTTACAATATGTATAATCAAATAAGTATTCTCTTTACTATATTTCTCTAGAGTCCCATCCCTTAAGGTGGTACAGATGGTGGGACCCAGAAGAAGGACCTTCTCTGTGTTGGCTCCCTCCCTTTGGAACATCATCCCTTCAGAAATTAGACTGGCCCTCACTTTGACACTTTTGTAAGGCCCTGAAGACTTCATTTTGTCAGTGGGCCTAGAGAACCCAGAGTGGGATGGAGCCCACAAAATGGCTTATTGGATTGTGTGTTGTCATTAGGTGAGGGAGCAGGGAGGTTATTGTTTGTTTGTTTTTTCTATACTGCATTTTACTGCTTGTAAGCCATCTAAAGTTCTCGAGTGCAAGTAGGAAACTATATAAATTCTCTAGTCCATTAAACGTCAGGACTAAATTGGCAATAGAATAGAATAGAATAGAATAGAATAGAATAGAATAGAATAGAATAGAATAGAATAGAATAGAATAGAATAGAGGTGAAATGCTCCCAATTTGGACCGGATCACCCAATTCGGTAGCAATGGCTGAGAGTGGTTCGGAGAACCGGTAGCAAAAAATCCCTGCGCCCCACCCCATGCCCAGCTGAGCAACGTGATCATCAGAGCCTTTTTTTTTTTTTTTTACTTTTAAAAGCATTTTTTCTACAACCTCTTTGGCCCGAAAAAATGCTTTTAAAAGTAAAAAAAAAAAAAGGCTCTGATGATCGCACGGCCCAGCTGGGATTGTCAGAGGCTTTTAAAACCATTTTTTTTCTGCAACCTCTTCGGCCAAAGAGGTTGTAGGAAAAAAAAATGCCTTTAAAAGCCTCTGAGGATCCCAACTGAGTTGCCTGAGCGTCAGAGGCTTTTAAAAGCGTTTTTTCTGCAACCTCAAGGTTGTAGAAAAAATGCTTTTAAAAGTTAAAAAAAAAAAGTTGGCCATGCCTACCCAGTCACATTACCCCTCCCACCAAGCCACACCCACAGAACCGGTAGTGACAAATTTTACATTTCACCACTGAATAGAATAGAATAGAATAGAATAGAATAGAATAGAATAGAATAGAATAGAATAGAATACAATACAATACAATACAATACAATACAATACAATACAATACAATACAATACAATACAATACAATAACAGAGTTGGAAGGGACCTTGGAGGTCTTCTAGTCCAACCCCCCTGCTTAGGCAGGAAACCCTACACCATTTCAGACTAATGGTTATCCAACATCTTCTTAAAAACTTCCAGTGATGGAGCATTTACAATTTTTGGAGGCAAGTCGTTCCATTGATTCATTGTTCTAACTGTCAGGAAATTTCTCCTTAGTTCTAGGTTGCTTCTCTCCTTGATGAGTTTCCACCCATTGCTTCTTGTCCTACCCTCAGGTGCTTTGGAGAACAGGTTGACCTCCTCTTCTGTGTGGCAGCCCCTGAGATATTGGAAGACTGCTATCATGTCTCCCCTAGTCCTTCTTTTCATTAAACTAGACATACGCAGTTCCTGCAACCATTCTTCATATGTTTTAGCCTCCAGTCCCCTCATCCTCTTTGTTGCTCTTCTCTGCACTCTTTCTAGAGTCTCAACATCTTTTATACATCATGGAGACCAAAATTGGATGCAGTATTCCAAGTGTGGCCTTACCAAGGCATTTTAAAGTGGTATTAACACTTCACATGATCTTGATTCTATCCCTTTGTTAATGCAGCTGTTAGGGTGTGTGTAAAAAGTATTTGTTGCTTGTGCAACGAGCAGAGCAGAAACACACAGGGAAGGAGATAAACGTCCAGCTCGTGTGAGAATAATACTTTATAGATAACAGTCTCGGTGTAAGTAAAACAGTCCAAGGTCATAAACAGTAATATCAGTCCAGTAAGTATCTTCCCTTACCAAAGCAAACAGACTTTAGTAACTCTTGGTATACAGTACCATATAATAGACTCAGTAAGCAACAGGATACAATCAGGTATCAATCCGGAAGAAGCAGGAAGAACCAGGAAACAAAGAACGCTTCTCTGTGCTGCTTATTTATGCACTGTAGCCTAATTACAGGGTTCAGCAAACCCTGATTACGTGGCTCAGTTGTTTCTTAAAGAAACAGATATTGCCTGACCAACAAGTTAGGAGTACGCTGCAAGCTGAACCTAACAGCAGCCTAGAACTGTGTTGGCTTTTTTGGCAGCTGCAACTGGCTCATATTTAAATGGTTGTCCACTAGGACTCCAAGATCCCTCTCACAGTTATTACTATTGAGCAAGGTACCATATATACTGTACCTGTGCATTTTGTTTTTCTTGCCTAAATGTAGAACCTTACTTTTTTCACCATTGAATTTCAAAACGTATCAGTGCAATAAATAAACCAGCAACTCGTAGTTATGGGAACTTTTAGGTAGCGGTTGTGTAGAAATGTGCTCACTTAAATACAGACATTTCAAAATGAGGATCTGACGCTAAATCAACCTTCCCCATTGTGACCAATTATTGTGCCTCATTGTTGGCTCCTATCCACTCTTCAATTTGTGGTCTTTGAATCTCCAGGCCATCAAAATCCCAAACAATAGACACACAGCTAATGTGACAGCCAGACAAATGATGGGCCATTGGATAAAGCTCGGTCAAAGATTCTATATTTGTCAATTCAATGAAATCAATTTGATGGCCAGACACGGAGAGCCATCTTTCTTTATTGGCATTGATTGACAGGCGATGATATGGCAGAAAAAGAAGAAAAAAAAAAGATGAAGGAGAAAGGGGAACTTTACTGGCACATATCTTAGACTGTGTTACTTTTTTCTTTCTTTTTTAAATTAAAAAAAATCACTAATATTTATTGATATTGGCTGCTGGTCGTCTACCTTTTTAGACCTCATTTTTTGTCTCCTAGGAATCAGAATTCGGTCTGAATGTTGATGAACGATTCCTATTGAAATAGATTGCCAATTTAATCATCCCAGCAGAAATCATTCCCACTGTAACGGTTCGCAAAGACGTACGATCACTCAAAACTAAGTTCAGCTTTTCAGGGCAGCTGACTCTGCTGTCAATAGGCTTTTTTTCACAGATTATAGATCCAAAAATGGGAATTATTGCTGCCTGCACAAGGTGTTACGTATAAGCTGGGTTGACAAAATCAGAAATGAGGAGGTGATAAGCAGGGCTGAGATTCAGCTGGTTCGGACCAATTCTGGTGAACCGGTAGTTCCGATGATCAGATGGCCCCACCCATCTGCTCCGCCCTATCCTGTCCTATATTTCCTTCTTTCTGATTCAGCTGATTTACGTGGCACAGCTGATTTCCACACCTCCACTGTTCTACTTACCCGGGCTGCCTTAGAAGGTAAGCAGCTGAGCTTCAAATTGCTGTATTTTGGACACTGCGAGCATGCGTGGGGAATGCACATATGCATATAAAGCGCACACTCACTGAATTGTTAGACTAGTTGCGTCCCACCACTGGTGATAAGTCGCCTGGGAAAGCCAAAGGAAATCATCAAAGCCATCAAAAAGCAAAAGTTAGAATATTATGGACATGTGATGCGGCACCAGAAAAAATATGGCATCCTTCACTTAATCCTACAGGGAAAGATTGAAGGCAAATGAGGTCCAGACAAAGGAGAACATTGTGGCTTCAAAATCTAAGGGACTGGTTTGGACAACACTCAGCAGCACTTTTTCGTGCCACTTTTGATAAAAATAGGATCGCCAAAATGATCAGCAATGTCCAATGACAGAAGAAGAAGAAGAAGAAGAAGAAGAAGAAGAAGAAGAAGAAGAAGAAGAAGAAGAAGAAGAAGAAGAAGAAGAAGAAGAAGAAGTACAATCAACAGAGAGCAGTCTTCTGTATTACCTAAAGAATGAAAAATATGTGAAGAATACCAAAGGAAACAAACAGAATTCAGTTGTCCAAATAGTCATTCTAAGAACTTTTTAATAATTTCTAGAGATTTGGGGGAGTAGTGCCACTCTGAATTTGTGTTCAAAGTGGTCTGATACCTACAAACCCAAGATCCAAGTTTATTAAGAATCATTTTTGACAAAGAATCTGCTTTACATATGAGACAGCTTCTGAGGAGATGGTGAGTTCTGTTTTAGGCCTGAAAGCTGGCTGGGTCATTTTAGGCCATTCACCAGGAGATGGTGAGTTGGAGTCCTCCTTTAGGCCTGAAAGCTGGCTGGGTAACTTTGGACCAATCACCAGGAGATGGAGAGTTCTAGTTCTGCATTAGACATGAAAGCCCATTGGTTGACTTTGGGCCAATCACCAGGAGACAGAGGGTTCTAGTCTTGCTTTAGGAGAATTCACAACTCCAGAAGTTGTGAATTCTCCAACACTGGAAGTTTTGGAGAAGATTGGGCAACCATTTGGCTGAAATGGTATAGGTTTCCCTGCCTGAGCAGGAGATTGGAGTAGAAGACCTCCATAGTACCTTCCAACTCTGCTATTCTATTCTATTCTATTCTATTCTATTCTATTCTATTCTATTCTATTCTATTCTATTCTATTCTATTCTATTCTATTCTATTCCACTGCACTCTACTCCACTCCATTCCATTCTATTCTATATTCTCATTTGACTCTACTCCACTCCATTACATATTTTCTATTGCTATTCTATTCCATTCCATTCCATATTTTCTATTCTATTCTATTCTATTCTATTCTATTCTATTCTATTCTATTCTATTCTATTCTATTCTATTCTATTTTATTCTATTCTATTCTATTCTATTCTATTCTATTCTATTCTATTCTATTCTATTCCATTCCATTCCATTCCACTCCACTCCACTCCACTCCACTCCACTCCACTCCACTTACTCTAGCATGAAAGCTGGTTGGTTGACTTTGGGCCAATCACCCAGAGACGTAGAGTTCTAGTTCCATATTAAAGTCAGTGGCTAAGACGCTGAGCTTGTTGGTCAGAAGGTCGGCAGTTCAGTGGTTCGAATCCCTAGCGCTGCGTAACAGAGTGAGCTCCCGTTACTTGTCCCAGCTTCTGCCAACCTAACAGTTCAAAAGCACGTAAAGAAATGCAAGTAGAAAAATAGGGACCATTTTGGTGGGAAGGTAACAGCACTCTGTGCACCTTCAGCATTCAGTCATGCCGACCACATGACCATGGAGACGTCTTCGGACAGCGAAGACATCTTTGGCTTTGAAACGGAGATGAGCATTGCCCCTACAGCCGGAAATGACTAGCACGCAGGTACGGGGGTACTTTTTAAGTCCTCCTTGAATCAGTGAGGCTTGTATCTGAGCACAAATGGGTAGCCTTGCATTCTTCATTATGAAAGAGACGCCAACTCTCCATTCAGGTAATCCTCATGACTGACTGGGGAATCTTGGGAATTGAAGTTCACGTGTATTCAAGTTCCCAAGGAAGAGAATCATTCTTCCATAGACATCCATAGGGGGACTTATAGGAATGTGTGGAAAGCATATATGTGCATCATGAAGTCACACACACTTTTTAAAAAGGTGGAACAATGCAAGGCAATGGAACAACAATGATGAAAAGTTCAGAACAGAACAACAAAGATGATTATGGGCCTGGAGGCTAAAACATAAAGAACAGTTGTTGCAATTAGGGATGTCTAGTTTAATGAAAAGAAGGACCAGGGATGACATGATAGCAGTGTTCCAATATCTCAGGGGCTGCCACAAAGATGAAGGGGTCAACCAATTCTCCGAAGCACCAGAAGCAAGACAAGAAGCAATCGATGGAAATTAATCAAGGAGAGAAGAAACCTAGAACAAAGGAGAAATTTAAAGCTATAAACCAGTGGAACAGTTTGCTTCCAGATTATTATTATTAATCATTATTTTTTAATTAATCATATTTCTATGCCGCCCACTCTCCGAGGACTCTGGGAAGCTTACAACAATCGACAGTATACTAAATAGCATATTGCCCCCAACAATCTGGGTCCTTATTGTTGTAAATGCTCCAACACTGGAGGTTTTTAAGAAGAGATTGGACACTCATTTGTCTGAAGTGGTATAGGGTTTCCTGCCTGAGCAGGGGGTTGGACTAGAAGACCTCCAAAGTCCCTTCCAACTCTGTTATTCTGTATGCTGGAATTTGGGGGTGTACCTACCATATTTTCAAATATTTGTTGACCTGTGTATAACAAAGGATGGATGGATGGACGGAAAGACAGATAGCTAAATATAGATATCTATAGATAGTAGATAGATATTTAGATATTTTATAGATAAGTGATAGATGATAGATGATAGATAATAGATGATAGATGGATGGATGGATGGATGGATGGATGGATAGATAAATAAATAGATAGATAGATAGATAGATAGATAGATAGATAGATAGATAGATAGATAGATAGACAGATTGATAGATTGATTGTTCGATAGATAGATAGATAGATAGATAGATAGATAGATAGATAGATAGATAGATAGATAGATTGATAGATTGATAGATTGATAGATTGATTGTTCGATAGATTGACTGATTGATAGATAGATAGATAGATAGATAGATAGATAGATAGATAGATAGATAGATAGATAGACAGATTGATAGATTGATTGTTCGATAGATTGACTGATTGATAGATAGATAGATAGATAGATAGATAGATAGATAGATAGATAGATAGATAGATAGACAGATTGATAGATTGATTGTTCGATAGATTGACTGATTGATAGATAGATAGATAGATAGATAGATAGATAGACAGATTGATAGATTGATTGTTCGATAGATTGACTGATAGATAGATAGATAGATAGATAGATAGATAGATAGATAGATAGATAGATAGATAGATAGATAGATAGATGGTAGCTAGTAGGGAGAGAGAAGGAGATAATTTGCTTGTTTCTTTCTTTAGTTTTGTCTTTCTTTCTCAATAACCATGACAAGGAGTCTGAAAATCATACTTCTGATGATTCAGAAAGTGAACCGGAGAATTCCTTCTCAGTGTCTGGGAACCTTTCATCTCCCGAATCTCGCTACCATATTTATGAAAGGTGAGCCTTTCCTTTGGATGCACCTGGATCAGTGTTTCTCAACCTTGGTAGCTTGAAGATGGGTGGACTTCAACTCCTAGAATCCCCCAGCCAGGAGCGCTGGCTGGGGGTTTCTGGGAGTTGAAGTCCACCCATCTTCAAGCTACCAAGGTTGAGAAACACTGACCTGGATGAAAGCTAAATAGCATTCACAGAAAGAGAGAGAGACAGAGGCAGATGCAGAGACAGAGAGAGACAGAGAGGAATATTAACCCATAATCTTGATCTCATGGAGGTTTAGACTTTTACAGAACTCCTCACAAACAGCTTTCGCTTTTGAATCAGACATCAATATTTCAAGGGACAAAAAAGTGGGGGAGGAAGAAAGAAGGGTACCCCAACCCAGATTGAACACTGAGTTGTGATTTTTGCACATCCACATCTGAGCAGTGATTGGGAAGAAATCAATGGCTTAAAAGCTGGGCTTCTGACATTCCATGAAAGACATGTTCATACGGAAGAAATTGCTGCAGGCAAGATTAACTGACCAACCCCTGTGAACAGCTTTCTCTGATGCCCTTCGCTTTGGTCTGCGCAGGAGAAAAAGATTGCAACAGTCCAGTGCATTTTTTTCCCCTCTGACAATTTTGTCTGGTCTTTATGTGTAAGTCACATTTTCCTAGACGTACGCTATGAAACACAACATTGGAGGAGATAAGGCTGCTCTGTCTTGGAGGGAAATGAAGTGCCTCTGTCACTTGAGCCAATGGGTCAGTAGGTCAGTTGTCAACACTTTTGTATCACTGCAGTAGAGAAGAGGAGGCCGAGTTGGGGCGGGGTGGAGTTAAATATGTTATCAGTTTAGAATCCATTGAGCCTTATCTAGTGCCAATTTGGCATCGAATTTTAGTTGACTAGATACTTCTGTATAGGCTTGTATAAATCTTCTATGCTACAACCTTACAAATGGTCCTGGTTCTTTATGCTTGATACAATTCTACATAAATCAATGCAGCAGAAAATCCCCTTGAGTTCAATGGGACACCACCCAGGTAAGGGAATGCTGGTTGAAGGTTGAATCATTGAACCCTCTAGAGTTGGAGAGTTGAAGATGAGCACAAGGACCATCTGATCCAACTTTCTGGAGGATAACCAAGTAAACTATTTCTGAGAGGTGGTTGTTCAGTTTCTCTCTCTCTCCCTCCCTCCCTCTCTCTCTCTCTCTCTCTCTCTTCTATCTATCATCTATCATCTATCTATCTATCCTATCTATCTATCTATCTATCTATCTATCTATCTATCTATCCATCTATCATCTATCATCTATCATCTATCATCTATCATCTATCATCTATCATCTATCAATCATCTGTCTGTCTGTCTGTCTGTCTGTCTGTCTGTCTAGGCACATAGGGGTAAGAGATGAAAAGAGAACAAGTAAACGAAAGAGGGAGGAAAGGAAAAATGGGGAGAGGAAATGAAATAAATGAAGGAGGGAAGATGAAAGGAGGGAGGGGAGGGGAAGGGAAGCGGGGAGGGAAGGAAAGGAGAGGAGAGGAGAGGAGAGGAGAGGAGAGGAAAGGAAAGGAAAGGAAAGGAAAGGAAAGGAAAGGAAAGGAAAGGAAAGGAAAGGAAAGGAAAGGAAAGGAAAGGAAAGGGCCTTGAATTAACTTGAAAGGAAGACAAGTACCCCTCACAAACAACTTTTTAAATGAGAAAGTTAACTGTAAGCCCATAGGAAGAAAAGTGTTACTAAGTTAGTTGTATCAAGGTCCTTTGCCTAAAAGTATAAGTAGACAATTAGCATAAATCTATTTTTGAAGTATTGCAACTGATGGTATTTTGCTGAGCCATTTGTATCAAGTATCACACTTAATTGGAAATGTGCTGACTTTAAGTAGCTTTTGTGCTTGTTTGCATGCATACACAGTTATACATACACAATTGCCAAGGTTGTACAAGCTTTTTATTTAGCAGCATAGCCTATTTCTTATCCTTTTTAATCATTCGTTTATTAAAATGTATGATAGTATAAAATACAATGAAAATAAGGATTAAAAGAGGGAGAAATGAGGAGGTGCAGGAAAAAAAACAAAAGGAAATAAAGAAAATACTGATTTTTGATTCATTTGAGCACAGTGAAGTACTAATTGCATTTTGCAGTCTTAACTTTTTGCACCATCTTTAGTTATCACAAATCATTTTTATAAGACAATTGTTCAATCTTCAAACTAAAATCTAAGCTCCATTTTTTTTTCTATTTCGAGCAAACCAGAAGTGATTTTTCCCAATTAAAATGGTACTGAATAAACTCTTTTCTTTGTGTAAAACGATATATCATGTTATTTCAACCAAATCTATTTGACTGTGGAAATGATTGGAGGAGGAGGAGGAAGAGGAGGAGGAAGAGGAGGAGGAGGAGGAGGAGGAGATGAGATTTGAGGTCAGAAGAGAACTATAGAGCAACAGTGGTGTTGGAAGAAAGTTCCATCTGGTTCAGTTCCAAGCCAGGAGAAAGGCACTGGAGACAAAATGGAGGCTGGAGGCTGACTGGAAAGATGGTTTAATGATGAAGCAGAACCACCAAGCACATGTGATTCTGGGCAGCTGACAAAATGGAGTTGAGATGGGGGGGGTATACCTTCTCTTGGGCTTTGCACTTGAGCTTCCTGTTCCTGTGCAAGAACATGTATTCTATTGGCTGTTATCAGACTCCCATGGGGCCATGTAGGGCTGGCTTGAGCTAAATTTTAAATTGGTTTTAAATTGGGTTGTTTTAATTCACGGCCAGAATATCTAATTATTTTAATACTGTTTTTTAAATTTTGTATGCTTTGTTTTTACTTAGGCTGTGCACCGCCCTGAGTCCTATTTGGAGAAGGGCGGTATAGAAATTTAAACAAATAAACAAATAAATAAATAAATGTTTGTCTGAGCTAAGTTTGGTTGAAGTTTCCAGGGGATGATGCAAATGTCCTTAGGAGATTGTTCAATATAGTGAGCTCTGTGTCTTAGTGGGTTAATCTTATTATGCCCTGAAGGGTCATGTCTTAATCCCTTCACCCTGGAGCTGAAGGTCTTTTGTTTTGTAGATAGGTTGGCCCAGTCTTTCTTAATGGATACCAAATATCTTCTGGGGGCAGGGAGCTGGGGCTCTGAGTTTCTGTCTCCCTTAAGATTTTTTTCTTATTTCTCTTTTAGGGGAAATATTTTTATCCTGTCTTTTTTAAAAAAAAAATATTCTTCAAAATATTTCATTCTTCTAGGAGAGGGGTGGGTGCTAAATTTCTACAGTGGCCATAGGCACAGTGCACCATCCAAAGCTTCACTTTCTATGATCAGAAGACACGAGGGGAGAACCCTCCAAGATATTACTTAATTCAAAACACCCCATTTCGATTCTACTATATTGAGTGGAATTTTAAGTGTGATGTCATTTCAAATGGATAACAAATGGATAGCATAAGCTAACTCTGAGTTGCCTAATGAGAATTTCCTTCAAGTTATTGTTGTTGATGATGATTTAATGCTGCACCTGAGTCTGCCAGTGGCCAATAAAAGTAAACATAAAGGTTCCCCTCACATACTGTATATATGCTAGTCGTTCCCGACTCTAGGGGGCGGTGCTCATCTCTGTTTCAAAGCCAAAGAGCCAGCGCTGTCCGAAGACGTCTCCGTGGTCATGTGGACGGCATGACTCAACGCCAAAGGCGCACGGAACGCTGTTACTTTCCCACCAAAGGTGGTCCCTATTTTTCTACTTGCATTTTTTACGTGCTTTCGAACTGCTAGGTTGGCAGAAGCTGGGACAAGTCACGGGAGCTCATCCCGTTATGCAGCACTAGGGATTCGAACCGCTGAACTGCCGACCTTTCGATCGACAAGCTCAGTGTCTTAGCCACTGAGCCACCACGTCCCTCTGCCAGTGGCCAATAATTCAGATTAAACCTCCCTTAAGCCTATCCTTATTTCTTTTGGGGGAGTGGCAGTGGAGGGACTCACATTTTTGTTTCCTAAAAAGCACAGCCTGTCTCTCTTTATGCATAGCTGGCTGGAGAATTTGGGGAGTTGAAGTCCACAAGTCTTAAAGCTGCCAAGTTTGAAGACCTCTGCTTTATGCTCTCAAATTCATCAAGCTTCCCCCCCTCCCCCTTTATCAGTTTTGGCCTCCGCAAGTCAAGGCCTCTCTTAAATTCCCAGAGAACATGGTAATGGATAGGTTTTATTTTCTGTGGAATCTGTCCTCTTTTTTTTTTTTTTTTGGAGTGGCTGTTTCAAATTCAGAGTCATGTTCTTTTTGGATAAATGAGGTAATGGTTGCAGTCTCGGGCGAATCCTCAGGAGTTGCAAGCTAAAGAAGCAGACCTGACAGATGGTCTGCCTGAAGAGTCCACAGGCAAGCAGATACCTGCAGCTGCTTTAGGAAGCCCCGAGCAAGTGGAATGTGATTCAGAGAACGAGGAGAGACGCCTTACTACAGGGTGTATTAATCTGCAGAACAGGTCTGTAGGGCTGAGCAAAGGAGATCAGAATAACAGAACAGAAACAGTGAGTTGGAAGGGACCTTGAAGGTCTTCTATTTATTTTTATTTTTATTTGATTTATATGCCGCCCTTCTCCGGAGACTCAGGGTGGCTTACAGTGCGTTAAGCAATAGCCTTCACACTTTTGTATATTTTATACAAAGTCAGCTTATTGCCCCCACAATCTGGGTCCTCATTTCACCTACCTTTGAAAGGATGGAAGGCTGAGTCAACCTTGAGCCTGGTGAGATTCGAACCTGCAGTAATTGCAGGCAGCTGGTCTTAATAACCAGCTTAATAACAGAGTGCCTTAGACCACTGTACTACCAAGGCTCTTAGTCTTCTAGTCTAACCCCCTGCTCAAGCAGGAAACCCTTATATCATTTCAGACAAATAGTTGTCTAATATCTTCTTAAACGCCTCCAGTGATAGATCACCCACAACTTCTGAAGCAGTGGTGGGTTGCCCCCGGTTCGGACTGGTTTGCAAGAACCGGTAATAAAACCGGCAGGAGGCCCCGCCCATCACCCTGGATGTCGTCATCAGCGATCTGCGCATGCGCAGAAGCAAAGTGCGCGCGCGTGCCAGCGAAGCAAGCACACGCACAATTCCGTTGCGAACCGATAGTAAAGGTAAGTAGAACCCACCTTGTTCTGATGGCAAGCCATTCCATTGGTTAATAGTCCCCATTGTTAGGAAGTTTCTTCTTAATTCCAGGTTGCTTCTCTCTTTGATTAATTTCCATCCATTATTCCTTGTCTGATCTTCAGGTGCTGTGGAGAATAGCTTGACTCCCTCTTCTTTGGGGCAGCCCCTCAAATATTGGAAGACTGCTATAGTATCTCCCCTGGTCCTTCTCTTCACTAGTCTAGCCATGCCCAGTTCCTGCAACCGTTCTTCATATGTTTTAGCCTCCAGTCCCAGAATCATCTTTGTTGTTCTTCTCTGCACTCTTTCCAGATTCTTCTAGATCAGGGCCCATGGGCAGGATGTGTCATGTGCTGGCCACGCCCCTGCCCAGTTTAGCAAAGGGGGTAAAAAAGTCCCAAAACATTGACACTACCATGATCAACATGTTTTTGATACCCCTGCTCTAGATAGAAGAAAAGAGCAGCACCGCTAACCAAGCCATGCCAACTTCTAGACTGGTGTTTTCCCAACCTTGCCCACTTGAAGATGTGTGGACTTCAACTCCCAGAATTCCTCAGCCAGCTATGTTATGTCCACATATCTTCAAGTGGGCAAGGTTAAAAAACATTGCATTGGGATATGCTTTTTAGTCTGGTCAATATTTCTTTTAGGTGCATAGAAAACTGACAGCAGAAAAAGACCTACTGTTCCATCAAGACTGCCCTTTGAATTAGTTTTTTTGTTTTCTTTTGTTTCCTTTATTTTAATTTATCAATTAATTTAATTGATTTATTATTAGAGCCTTGGTGGTACAGCAGATTAAAGTACTGTCGAGTAACACCATCTGCCTGCAATTACTGCAAGTTCAAATCTCACCAGACTCAAGGTTGACTCAGCCTTCCACCCTTCTGAGGTAGATAAAATGAGGACCCAGATTGTGGGGGCAATAAGATGACTTTGTATAAAAAAGAATACTGCTTAGGAGGGGCCGAAAGCCCTACTAAGCAGGTATACACAAAAGTATGAAGGCTATTGCTTAATGCATTGTAAGCCGCCCTGAATCTCCGGAGAAGGGCGGCATATAAATTGAGCCAATAAATAAATTGAACCAATAAATTATTTATATAGTTTATTTTACAATGTTTGTCAAACCATGGACATGTTTATCCCAACATCTTTAACCTTAGTTATTGTTGACCTAGGTCCGCTACTTCTGCTGGAAGTCGGTTCCAAGCTTCCACTACTCTTTCTGTGAAGTCACAGAACACAACCAAGTTCAGAGAACACCGTGGACCCACACTCCTCCTCTTCCTCCTCCTCCTCCTTGCAAATCCCTCTCCCATATAGCATTGATGATGTTCCCTAGTTGGGTTAAGAAACGTCTGCAAGAAAACAACCAAGATCAGAGAACACTAAAGAACCCCTCCTCTTCCTTCTCATTCCCCCTCCTCCTCCCTCTCTCTCTCTCTCCGCAAACCCCACTCTCTTGTAGTATTGATGATGTTCCCTAGCTGGGTTAAGAAATGTCTGCGAGAAAACAACCAATCTCAGAGAAGACCGAGGACCTGCAGATGTTTCTTAACCCAGCAATGCTACACATATTCTCTTCCAGTTTGCTCATTTTGCCAATGCAGGTAGTCCTAGAATAGAATAGAATAGAATAGAGTAGAGTAGAGTAGAGTAGAGTAGAGTAGAGTAGAGTAGAGTAGAGTAGAGTAGAGTAGAGTAGAGTAGAATAGAATAGAATAGAATAGAATAGAATAGAATAGAATAGAATAGAATAGAATAGAATAGAATAGAATAGAATAGAAAATATGGAATAGAATAGAAGATTAGAATAGAATAGAGTAGAGTAGAGTAGAGTAGAGTAGAGTAGAGTAGAGTAGAGTAGAGTAGAATAGAATAGAATAGAATAGAATAGAATAGAATAGAATAGAATAGAATAGGAATAGAAAATATGGAATAGAATAGAATATTAGAATAGAATAGAATAGAATAGAATAGAATAGAATAGAATAGAATAGAATAGAATAGAATAGAATAGAATAGAATAGAAAATATGGAACAGAATAGAAGATAT
The DNA here is from genome assembly GCF_029215685.1 of Pituophis catenifer annectens. Lineage (NCBI taxonomy): Eukaryota > Metazoa > Chordata > Lepidosauria > Squamata > Colubridae > Pituophis > Pituophis catenifer. Next base: position 289,370,501 of record NW_027256882.1, on the reverse strand, counting down.
AGAATAGAATAGAATGGAATGGAATAGAATAGAATAGAATAGAAGATATGGAATGGAATGGAATGGAATGGAAGATAGAGAAGAGAAGAGAAGAGAAGAGAAGAGAAGAGAAGAGAAGAGAAGAGAAGAGAAGAGAAGAGAAGAGAAGAGAAGAGAAGAGAAGAGAAAATATAAAATGGAGTAGAGTGGAGTGGAGTGGAATGAGAATATAGAATGGAATGGAATGGAATGGAATAGAATAGAATAGAATAGAATAGAATAGAATAGAATAGAATAGAATAGAATAGAATAGAATAGAATAGAATAGAATAGAATAGAATTCTTTATTGGCCAAGTGTGATTGGACACACAAGGAATTTGTCTTTGGTGCATACGCTCTCAGTGAACATAAAAGAAAAGATACTTTCGTCAAGAATCATAAGGTATAACACTTAATGATAGTCATGGGGTACAAATAAGCAATCAAATCATATTAGGAAACAGTCACTATAAATCGTAAGGATACCAGCAACAAGGTTACAGTTATACAGTCATAAGCGGGAGGAGATGGGTGATGGGAACGATGAGAAGATTAATAGTAGTGCAGACTTGGTGAATAGTTTGACAGTGTTGAGGGAATTATTTGTTTAGCAGAGTGATGGCGTTTGGGGAAAAAAAACTGTCCTTGTGTCTAGTTGTTCTGATGTGCAGTGCTCTATAGCGTCATTTTGAGGGTAGGAGTTGAAACAGTTTATGTCCAGGATGTGAGGAGTCTGTAAATATTTTCACAGTTTAGCGACTGCCTTAGACACCGTTCACAGTTATGACAGTGGCGAAAAAGTAACTTTGCAACCAGTGTTAACTAACTAGCTCTGTGTCTGCAAGTTTGCTTTTCGATTAAGGATTTCATGATAACCCATTGAAATTGTCTGCATTTCAGTATGGCTCTGAGGGAGCAAAATATCTAACTTTCCCTTCAGAAATTCAGCCGATCTCCAAAATAAAGTTCCTATAGAAGGCCAGCTCTGTATAAACTGATTGGACTTCCTTTTCCCATTTTGACATTTTTTTTCCCCCTCCTTCTGTTAGGGCAGAAACCTTTGCTACTGGCATCGCCTGAGGCTGCCCTTGTAGACAATGTGTAAAAAGAAAGAAAGAAAGAAAATTGTCAAAGAAGAACAAGAAAGATAAAAACACAACCAAGAGAAAAAAAAATGGGAAGGAATTATTCAGACTTCAAAGTGTCCATCTTCTTGTTTTAAGGAATTTGAGATGCTGAGGTAAATTTTTCTGCTGAAGAAAACTGAAATGCTACCGCTACAATCCATGGGCTATATAGCCATAGGGTGCCATAGGTAGATCTTACCATCAGGTACAGATTATCAAAACTGGAAGGGATCTTGTAGGTCATCTAGTCTAACCCTCTACCCAAGCAGGAAACCCTACACCATTTATGACAGATGGTAGTCCAATCTCTTCTTGAAAGCCTCCAGTGATGAAGCTCCCACAACTTCCGAAGGCAACTTCTGTTCCATTGGTTGATGGTTCTCACTGTCAGAAAACTTCTCCTTATTTCTACATTGAATTTCTCCTTGTTCAGATTCTATCCATTGTTCCTTGTCTGGACTTCAGATGCTTTGGAAAATAGCTTGACCTCTTCCTCTCTGTGGCAGCCCCATAACATTCCCTGCTCCCCCAACTTTGGTGGGCCAGGTAGATATAAATGGGAAAAGATGGTCCTTCAAATAACCTGGTTCCAAGCCATGCAAGGCTTTGAAGGTGACAACCAGCACCTTGAATTGGACCTGGAAGCAATTTGGAAGCCTTCAATGAAGCTTCCATGGGAGAGATGACTCAAATGTAAAATTTAGGCCTGCATGAAGCCACTTGAAGCTATAATCTCAATTTTTGCAGGATTCAATCGGTCACCGGGACCAGAGGTTTCATTTTCTGAGCTTTCGAACTTCTGCTGGAGCCCATCCTCAGGGAACTTCTGTCTACCAGAATTCCCTGGGGATTGTTCTGTTCCCAACCCCACGCACACACACCAACAGACGTTCAGGAGTTAAAGACCAAACCAGCCGGCAAAATCCTTTTCCTTATGATAACGGAACTTGGCAACAACCTAGTGGCTGCCTGCCAAGAGTTTATTATTTACAAAGAGGAGAGATAACTTCTCCTTACTTCTGATACATCAAAGGAAAGCAGCTCAATAATTACAATCAAGTCCAGAGATAATCCAGTCTTAAAGCAAAAGTCCGGCAATGCAGAATGGCGTGGAAGCTTTCAGCTTTGTTCGTCACAAGGTTTGACTGGCCACCACGCTCCCTTTTATATCCTGTGGGGTGTGGTCCAGTGACTCAGCCTAATCTCGGGCACGCCTTTTCTTCTGTTGCACGCGCTTATCTCTGCGACGCTGGCGTGGATCCAGCCAAGACTCATTACCCTCATCACTGTCCATCTGTGGCTGCGTGGATGTGCTTGGCCCTGGCCCTATCTCTTGCCCTTCAGCGGACACCAAAGGCATTGCCAGAGAGGAGGGTCCTGGAGAGGGAGGCCTTGCCAACTCCTCCACTTTACTCTCGGAGTCCTCTCCTGACGATGACACAGGCTCCGGTAATGGAGCCACAACAGGGATGGGCTCCAGCACAAGTCCGAAAGTTCAGAAGACTAAACCTCTGGTCCTGGTGACCGACCCAGATTGGATCCTGCAACATGACCCTGGAACACGTACATTTGCCTTCATTTGTGAATCTCAATTTTGTCTGGTGTAAATCTGAACTTGGCCCACGAGATTTGAGTATGGCAAATCTAAATGCAGAAAGATTCAGAAGGCCACGTTATAACTTCATTTAAGCAGTCCAATGTGCTTTCTCCAAGCTTATTGACTTCATTTATTTTATTTACTTAAAAAGACTTATGCAGTCTCCTCCATTTTGCAGCTTCTCCAGATGTAAACTGTAATAGGAGGCAATTCTTATTTCTAGAAAGACTGATTTTAGCTTTTTTTGACTTCTAAAAGTATCTAAATATCTAAGATGCTACCACAAAGAGGAGGAAGTCAACCTATTCTCCAAAGCACCTGAAGGCAGGACAAGAAGCAATGGGTGGAAACTAATCAAGGAGAGAAGCAGTTTAGAACTAAGGAGAAATTTCCTGACAGTGAGAACAATTAACCAATGGAACAACTTGCCTCCAGAAGTTGTGAATGCTCCAACACTGGAAGTTTTTAGGAAGATGTTGGATAACCATTTGTCTGAAGTGGTGTAAGGTCTCTTGATTGAGCATGGGGTTAGACTAGAAGACCTCCAAGGTCCCCTCCAACTCTTTGATTCAGGTTTCTTGTCTAATTTGGCCAACCGTTCCTTTATTCTGGCTTCTGGAATGACTATGGAGAGGTAAGTGAACCACAGATGAGGAAAAAACACACAAAAGAAACTATGAATATTCATTTCCCAGCTTTGAATATGGCATCCCTGTAAATTATAAATGCCTGGCAGCAAATCTTCCGAATCTTTCTCTGTATCATATTAAATCAACAGGAAGATTTACATTCGGATTCCACCCATGAAGAAGGATTAAATAGAAGAGAGAAAAATCCTAGGGCCATTACCATAGTTTCAGCGAAATTAAAATAATTGCTAGAGAAACAGAAGGGTGGTAAGGATATTTCTTGTAAAATAAATGCAGTATCTATGGGCAGTAAAACTTGTAAGTCAAGGATCCAAATAAGAATGCATGAATTTATGTACAAAAATCCTCACAACCAATTTTCATGTCATTGGAAGAAATATGCATCCGGTTCAGTTCCAAGTTGGGAAAAATGACACTGGGAACATGGAGGCTGATTGGAAAGATGGTTTAATGGTGAAGCAGAAGCACATGGGTGGTTCTGGGCAGCTGACCCCCATGGAGTTGAGAGAGAGGGGTATTTATACCTTCTCTTGGCCTTTGTACTTGAACTTCCTGTTCCTGTGCAAGAACATGTATTCTATTGGTTGTTGTAGGGGTCATAGCTAGCTCTGTAGGTGGTCTGAGTCCCAGGTTTGGTTAAAGTTTGGACTCTCTGTGATGATGTAATGAAGAGGCTTGTGTTCTGAAAGGGTGTTGGGCAATTCCTATTATGGCATAATGACTTTGTCCTGGAATGGGGGGGGGGGGGTCATGTCTTAATCCCATCACCCTGGAGCTGAAGGTCTTTTGTCTTGTAGATAGGCTGGCCCAGTCTTTCTTAATGGGCACCAAATATCTGCTGGGGGCAGGGAGCTGCGTTCTGTCTTTAAAACATGTTTCTTCTTTTTATCATCCAGGGAAATGCAATATTCTGCCTTTTTAATATTTCTCAAAATATTTCATTCTTCTAAGTGAGGGAGGGGTGCTAACTTTCTACAATGTCAAAGAGCAAATAATAGCAATGTTGAGCAGAGTTTTCCCATAGAACCATTTAAAAAAATATGAACAAACATATTTCTTTGCACACAATAGAGCTGACCTACAGAATTCCCCAGAGAAGTAGACAATGATACTCATAAATTCTGCCTGATCTGAATTCATAAAAGATCAGATTAATTTAGGAATTCAGGTAAATCCTCGATTTAAAACATTTTGTGTTGTATTTGATGTTGGGCACTGAAAAAAGTGACTTATGACTATGTTGCACACTTAACGACTGTTGCAGCATGATCTCATGATCAAAAATTCAGATTTTTATTACAGTTGCAGTATCCCAGGGTCAGGTGATCTCATTTTGCTACCTTCCATCAAGCAAAGTCAACGGGGAAAACCAGATTTACTTAACAACTCTGAAGCTGGCCTGGCCGAGGCCATCTTGGAGGCTTCAGCGTTGCCACAATGGTGATGAAGGATAGGGAGGGTGGAGAATAGAGATAGCTGTGGTTCAGTAGCCAAAACAAAATAGTTTCCCCTGAGAACCAAGGACATTCCCACAGGTGGCTGAAGAGAGGAGGAGTGAAGTTTCCAAGCAACCAGACAGCTCCTTGATTGGACCATGTGACTGATTGTTTTGGAAAGGGGGAAAAACTTTTAATTAGCTGAAAATCGCAGGAACCTTTAGAGTCGGTTTTCACCAGTCTGTGCCAATGTGATATATCCAATAAACTTGTTCTTTGAGGAACCTGCTTGCCTCGGAGTTCTGTTTGCTATGGGTGTATTACTCGGAACCTTGACACCTGTTACAAACTTAACAACTGCAACGATTCACTTAAAATTGCGGCAAGAAAGGTTGTAAAACAGGACAAAATTCACTTAACAATTCTCTTGCTTAGCAACAGAAATTTTGGGCTCACTTGTGGTCATAAATCAGGGATTACATGCATACAGATCAGATTCGGTCCAAATGATTAAATCCAATCCAAATATTAGAACTCGTACGGACAATTAGTTGGGTTCAAATGGAACACCTGGACAAATTTTCGAATGAAAGCAAATTCATTTCATTTCGCCATTCAAAAAACCATTGTACTTTTGTACTTTCTCTAGGCGAAAATTGATACTTTAAAACTCTATATGTATTATATTATTCTCTGCAATTCTATCCATATTGTTATACCTTTTTTTTCTGTATGTTTTTAATAATTTTCAATAAAAATTTAAAAAAAAAAACATGTGGGGGAAAAAAAAGCGGGGGGAGGTCATCAGATTGCATCAAATGCACCCAGACTCTTTCTGTTCGGTTTGATGCACCAAATTGGTCCAAATCAATTAAGAAAATTAAACATTCATGCAAGCTTAATGGCTACTGCTACTTTCTATTCCAAACTGGTTATTCACGGGCTGGATGACAGGGAAATTAAATGGATAGTTGGCCTCAAATGCTGACCTTCTGAATTTAAGAAACTGGAGTCAAATAAACAGATACAGAGGGAGGGATAACAGTCTTCTAACAGTACTGTTGAGAAAGACCTTGGAATAGCAAATGAATATGAGCCAGCTGTGTGATGCTACTATGAAGAAGAAAGTCAATATGATTTTGAACTGCATCAACATGTCCCAAAGATGCTTTTTCAGGAGGAAACTGGACTTTCTTGTTTTTTCTTTTGAAGACGTTTCGCTTCTCATCCAAGAAGCTTCTTCAGCTCTGACAGGATCGTGGGGAATGGAAGGATTTATATTCCTTGCAGACAGATGGTCATTTGCATCCTTTTGTCAGAGCTGAATCACTTAACTGCAGCGATTCACTGAACAACTGTGTCAATAAAGGTCATAAAATGAGTCCAAATTCACTTAAATAATGTCTCACTTAGCAACAGAAATTTTGGGCTCAGTTATGGTCATAAGTCAAAGACTGCCTGTATCTGGTCCCCAGCACTGATGACTAGCATGGATAATATTACCTAGTCTGGACAATGAAACATCTGTGCTAAAACAACCAGGGTCCCAGAGCATCAAAAACCCTTCATTTCAACTCTGAGCTACAAATATTCTTTTTTATTAGATAGATAGCTGGATAGCTGGATATATTAGATAGATAGATGATAGATAGATAGATAGATAGATAGATAGATAGATAGATAGATAGATAGATAGATAGATAGATAGATATAGATAGATAGATGGATGATAGATGGATGGATGGATGGATGGATGGATGGATGGATGGATGAATGGATGGATGGATGGATGGATAGAAGGATAGAGATAGATAGATAGATGATAGATAGATAGATAGATAGATAGATAGATAGATAGATAGATAGATAGATAGAGGGTAGATGGATGATAGATAGATGGTTGATAGATGATAGAGAGATAGAGAGAAAGATAGAGAGATAGTTGACAGATGACAGATGATAGAATACAGATAGATGATAGAGGATGTATGGACAGACAGACAGGCAGGCAGGCAGGCAGGAAGGAAGGCAGACATGAAGGGTCCTTGGTGCTCTTTGAGATTGCTTGTTTCCTTGCAGACATCTCATTACCCAACTAGGGAACATCATCAGTGCTAGAAATTTACTCAAACCTCCTTCCCTTCTAGCACTGATGATGTTACTAGTCTGGGCAATGAAATGTCTGCAAGAAAACAACCAAGGTCACAGAGCACCAAGGACCCTTCCTTTCAATCCTGAGCTACAAATATTCTCCTTTATGAATATCAGGATCCCCTCCTGGGTGAGTTCAGGCAGAGACAAAACCACCATCTGACAAGAAAGCCGTATCTCTTGTCTTGCAGCGAGCAGGGTATGTGCTCTGTAGCCTCCAGCATCCTTTTCAAATCTAGATTCTTATAAAATATAATGTATTCTCTGACTTATCAACAAGGAAGTCAAGAGCTGGGGAAAGTATGCAATTTTTCATGGGTTTGTCTTTGTTGGTTTCTTTTTAAGACAGGTTGCAGGATTAGAAGCAGGTTGCAAGTGTGATTTAGCAGCCTTTTGTTAATGGGTTTCATCCCTGCAGATTAATGACTCCATCCACACAATCATGTGTGGGTGGATAAGGGAGGGGGGTAGGAGTGATCATTAATTATTAGGCAAAATAAGGTGGCCATTAGTTATTGGGAGAAACAAGGTTGCCAACTGGCTCAGAGAAAAATATCAAGAAAAATGAAGGGGCTTCCCTTGCGTCTCCTGTGCCAGTTTGACATGCCAAAATCATGTTTGCTTCGGTGGGTCAAGATAGGCTGGCACCCACACTAAATGCTGCAGGACAAATTTATTTATTTATATACTTTATTGTCATTGCATCTCGTACAACGAAATTAAATGCCATCTTCAGTGTGCAGTATACGTAAGAAAACTATAAAAATAAAACAAAAAAAATGCATCCTTGTTGTGGCCCGCCAGCGGCCAGCAGAGCTGGCAGCAGATTCGGATAGTGAGGAGGTTGGGGAGGAACGTGGGACAGTCCTGGAGTCTGGGGAAGGCTCGGAAGAGGGCTCTGAGTTGGAAGCAGAGAGGGGGTCAAGGCCATCTGGTAGTTCTTTGCTGCCTCCAGAGTCTCCGGAGTCTGACATCAGCGAGGCAGAAGAACAGTGGGAGCCTATTCCCAGTGTGTGCATGCGCAGAGCTGCCAGGAGACAGGAACAATTAATAAAACAGGGTCGACTTGGGAGTAAGGCTTGGAGATGCTTGGCCCCTCCCATAAGACATAAAAGAGAAGCGAACAGGACGTGAGCTTTTGCAGGAAGCAATTAGTTCATCTGGTTGGTAAATGTTAGATCAGGCGCAGGAACAGAAGACGTGACCAGCTCGATACATGTAACAACTTTATTTACACTGTAACAAGTAAAAGAAGACTGCTGGCGCGCTGCCGGAGCTCTCCTTATATTCGCTCCCGGCAGCCGCACCGCCCCTAGACAGGGATTCAAATCTCCCGCCCGATGGCTGGCAGCCAATCAGGGCGGATGTCCTTATAAGGACATAACACTCCTCCCCCCTTAGTCTGGACTGTCAAATCTCGTCCACAAAAGTCACGTAATCACGCAGGTACGCAGGACGCCTCGGCACCCTAGCTGACCTGCGCAGTCTCACTTGTTCTCCGTCTCCGACCTGGGTGGACGGGACTCTGTCGTCTCCCGGCTCCCTCTCCGGAACCGGGCTTGGTTCGGCTGTCGAGTGAGCGGGGTCACCCCCAGCGCCTCCGGCCGGACCGCAGACCTTGGATGGCTGGTTCTGGTAGTCTTCTTCCTGGCCTGTGGATCTGTCGCCTCGTCTCAGTGGCTCGGTTCCGACCCGGGAAGAGCGTCTGAATCTCGGTAAGTCCATTGTTTGCTCCTCCCCGGTCTCCCGGGCGCTGCGGTTCGGCTGTGGTTCGGCCTGGTGCCGGGTGGGTGGTGGTTCTGTTTGGTGCCCTCTGGACCGGCCCGCCGGCTGCGGGTGGTGCTGGCTTGTGTTGCGTTGTCCGACCTCGCAGGGGTGGTGTTGGTCTGCTAGGTCGGGCTGGCGTTGGTCTACCCCGTCTGGTCGGTGGTTGTCGACCTGGTTGGGCTGTTGTTGCGGCACTACCTCTGCGGGGCAGCGGAGGTCTCCCCTGCCGGGGTGGTGCAGGTCTACCTGGCCGGGTTGTTGTCGACTTTCCCTTCCCCCTAGTCCCTGGTCTACCGTAGGGTGGTGCCTGGGGTCATCCGGGTCGGGGTGTTGTTTCCTGGCTGCCTCTTGTGATGGGCGGGGGTCCCTCTCGCCGGGGAGTCGAGTGCCACCCTTGCCCATGGGTCGGGGGGTGCCCGTCTTGGATGGGTCCCGGTCTACTCGCCTGGAACCGTGGTCTCCTTGGCTGGGCTGGCGTAGGCTGCTATCACTGGTAGGGTGCGCCGCTCCTCCCCTGGGCAGGTACCGGTCTACTTGCGGGTTGGGTTGGTGGTCCCTGGCCCTGTTGTGCCCGGTGCCCACCTGGCTGGGTTGGTGGTGCCATCCCCCGTGCGGTTGGCCCCGGTCTACCTCGCTGGGCTGTCGACGTGACAGCATCTGGTAGTGGGCTGGGCCGACCTTGTCGGGGTGGTGCTGCTCTGCCTCGCAGGGGTGTGGTAGGCCTACCTCGCAGGGGTGTGGTAGGCCTACCTCGTCGGGGTGTTGTAGGCCTACCTGGTCTGGGTGGGGTAGGTCTACCTCACCGGGGTGTTGGAGGCCTACCTCGTCGGGGTGTTGTAGGCCTCCCTCGTCAGGCTGGTTTTCATGTGCTCCCCCCCACCTTTTTCGGAGTTGGTCGATGTGGCGTCTCGTGAACTGTCCATCTTCCAACTCGACGATGTAGGATTTGGGGCCGGTTGTGCTGGCAATCTTCCCTTTCAGCCATTTAGGAGAGCCGCTGAAATTTAGCGCGAAGATTGAATCTCCGTTGCTGAAGGCGCGAAGCGGGCGGCTGGCGGTTGCGGTCACTTCCGGGCTGTATTGGGGGTGCAGCCGGTCCAAGGGTGACCTCAACCTTCTGCCCATCAACAGTTCGGCCGGGCTCTTGTGGGTGGTGGCGTGTGGCGTGATGTGCTGGGTGAGGAGGAAGTTGTCTATGCGCTCTTGCCAGTCCCCCGGGCCCATCTTGGTGAGGGCCTCTTTGGTCAGTCGGACCATGCATTCGGCTTGTCCGTTTCCGGCCGGCCTGTAGGGGGCGGACAGGGCGTGGCGGATGCCCAGTCCTGCCAGGAAGGACTCCATGGCCAGGGATGTGAGCTGGGGGCCGTTGTCCGAAACTAGCACATCCGGAAGTCCATGTGTGGCAAACAGACGGCGCAGGGCTCGGATCGTCGCTTCTGTTGTGGTAGATGCCATGGATATCACCTCGAGCCACTTGGAGAAGGCATCTACCACGATGAGGAGGTGTCGCCCCTGCATCGGACCCGCGAAGTCGATGTGGATCCTCGACCAGGGGTTGCTGGGGGTCTCCCACTTCGCGACTTCGGATTGCGGCGGCGCTGGGCGGACTTCTTGGCACGGGTCGCATCTGGAGACCCATTGTTCAATGTCTCTGTCCATGGCGGGCCACCAGACGTAACTCCGTGCCAGGGCCTTCATGCGGACGATGCCCGGATGCCCTTTGTGCAGGGTCTCTAGTGTTCGCCGTTGCAGAGTGCTTGGGATCAGCACCCTGTCTCCCCATAGCAGACAGCCCTTTATGGTGGACAGCTCCTTCTGTTTCCTGGCGAACGGGCTGAACCTCTCCTCCGTCTTCTCCGATGGCCACCCTCTGAGGATCCAGGACTTCACTTGGCGGAGTGTGGGGTCCTTTTGGGTGTGAACGGCCACATCTGCGGATGACACCGGACAGCTGGCGTCGTCATCAATATGGAATAGGTGGAGCGTGGGGGCTGGGTCTTCGACTGGATTTTTCGACGGGCATCTGCTGAGTGCGTCGGCGTTTCCTATGGCTGTGCCTGGCTGGTGCACGAGCCGGTAGGAGTAGCCGGCTAGGAAGATGGCCCATCTCGTCATCCGTGGAGACATGAAGGTCGGGGTGGGTTGGTCGCCTGCGAGGAGTCCCAGGAGTGGCTTGTGGTCGGTGACTATGGTGAAGCGTCTTCCGTAGAGGTATTCGTGGAAGCGCTTCACTCCAGCCACGATGGCCAGGGCTTCTTTGTCCAGCTGACTGTAGTTCCGTTCTGCGCCGGACATCGTCTTCGAGAAGTAGGCGATGGGGGCTTCCGTGCCGTTGGGCAGCTCGTGGCTGAGGACTGCCCCCACCCCATATGGCGACGCATCACAGGTCAGCTTGATGGGCAGCGTCTCACTGTATTGGATGAGGACGCTTTTGGACGTTAGTAGTCCCTTGATGGCTCGGAACGCTGCTTCCTCTTCCTGGCCCCACTTCCAGGACGCCGATTTCCCCAGCAGGCGGTGGAGTGGCTCAGCAACTGTGGCTTTCTGTTTTAAGAAAATGGCATAAAAGTTGAGCAACCCAAGGAAAGCCTGAAGCTCCGTTTTGTTTTTTGGGCTTGGAGCTTCATGGATTGCTTCCACTTTTGATTTGGTGGGGTGGATGCCTGTGCTATCAATGAGGTAGCCCAGGAACTCGACTTCCTGTACTCCTATGATGCACTTATCACGCCTGACCCTCAAGCCCTTGGCCTTGAACCGCTGCAGGACAAGCCTGAGCCTTTCAAGGAGTTGAGCTCTTGAGTCACCGGAGATGAGCACATCGTCGAAGTAAGGCACCACCCCTGGAACGCCTTGGAGAAGGCGTTCCATCATTGATTGAAAAATGCCGGGGGCAGCGCTGACTCCAAATTGGAGGCGGTTGCATTTGAATGCCCCCCTGTGCGTGACAATTGTTTGGGCCTCCGCCGTTTTTTCATCCACTGGCAGTTGCTGGTAAGCCTGGGCCAGGTCCAGTTTCGCAAAAATTGAGCCAGTTCCCAGGGAATGCAGCAGATGTTGCACCACTGGGACTGGGTATGCGCTCTGTGCCAACGCCTTGTTGATGGTACAACGGTAGTCGGCGCAGATGCGCACAGATCCATCATGCTTCAGTGGGGTCACAATGGGAGTCTCCCATGAGGCATGATCGATCGGTTCCAGGACGCCCTGGGCGATCAGCTTATCCAGCTGTTCGTCTACTTTAGGCCGCAGGGCAAACGGAACTCGGCGGGGCTTGAGCCTAATTGGGGTGATTCCCTTATCCAGATTAAAAGAGATTGGCCTCCCCACAAATTTCCCCAGCTTACCATCGAAGACTTCCTTGAACTCTTCGATGATGGTGTCGAGTTCGTCCCTGTGGATTTCGTGGATGCCCTCGATGGAAAGCCCCAGCGGCTTAAACCACTCCACACCTAACAGGTTCGGTCGGCTGTGCTCTACGATGGTGATGGGCAGCTCTCCGTTGAACTCGTTGTATTTGATGTGGATGGTGGCTCTGCCCAGGATTCCAATGGGGTTTCCGTTGAAGTCCACCAGCCTCGACTTTGGGGTTTTCAGCTGGGCCTTTTTGTAGGATGGCTTCAGCTGCTTTAGGTGCTGCCAGTCCATGATGGAGTAGGCGGATCCGGAGTCTACCTCCATCTTGCACGGGGACCCCTCTGCCAGCAGCGTCACGTGGAATTTGGTGGTCCCCTCGTCGCTTGTGTGCGCGATGGTGGTCTGGTGCACCGTTCTATTTCGGGGATAGTCCTCCTCCCCGCGCCGGGACTGGTTTGAGGACCGTTTGGATGTCCTCTGGTTGTCTTTGCGATTCTCCCGGAATCGTGGTCTGGGCGGTTCCGGGGCTGGATCGGTGGCTCTGCAGGCCTCTGCGATGTGCTCCCTCTTCAGGCATCGGCGGCAGGTCGCGTCCCTCCATCTGCAGTTTGCCCTGGGGTGGTCGCCTCTGCAGCTGCCGCATCGCTCTCCCCGGTCGCCATGCTGTGGGTCTTCCCGCCTGGGGGGGCGGGACACCTTGTGGACGGCCATTTCCTCATCCGACTCGGATTGAGCGGTTGCCTCGTCCGATGAGGTCGGGCCCGACTTGTGGATCTTATGGATCCCTCTTGCTTTTACCATTGCGGCGGCTGCTTGCTCGGACGTTTCAGCCGCTGTTGCCTCGTCGAGGACGTCTTTCAGCGGGATCCTCTTCTGGCTGAGGAATTTCTTTTGCAGCCCCACATCTCGCATTCCAAAAACAATGCGGTCCCGGATGGCATTGTCCACATTGTCGAACTCACAGTTGGCAGCGATTTGGCGAAGCGCTGCCACGAATTCCTTGATGGATTCACCTTCCCGCTGGTTTCTTTGCTGGAAGGTGAACCTATTTGCGATGGGGGTGCCTGTAGGTGCATAGTGCTCCTGTAGGACTTCCTGCAGGTCATTCCAGGACATCTCCTCAATGTCCCTGGGTGCCACGAGGTCAATCGCCATCTCTAGGACGTCCGATCCGCAATGAGCCAGGAAGAGGGCTCTTTTCCTCTCGTCGTCGAGGTTCTGGTAGCCATTACCTCGCAGGAATTGCCGGAATCGGACCATGTATGACCTCCACTTCTCCCGGGATGGGTCGAATGGGTTCAGCGCGGTCATCGGGGCTTGCGGGGTAGCCATTCTGGAAGTCGCTGTGGTGTAGTGACTTCAGCTCTGTGGGCGATCGTGCCTTGAGTCTTTCTCAGGTTCTCTTCTCTAGTCCTTCGTCGCCAGTGTTAGATCAGGCGCAGGAACAGAAGACGTGACCAGCTCGATACATGTAACAACTTTATTTACACTGTAACAAGTAAAAGAAGACTGCTGGCGCGCTGCCGGAGCTCTCCTTATATTCGCTCCTGGCAGCCACACCGCCCCTAGACAGGGATTCAAATCTCCCGCCCGATGGCTGCCAGCCAATCAGGGCGGATGTCCTTATAAGGACATAACAGTAAAAGCTTTGGGAAAGTTCTGTTTGACTCTGTGCTAAGTTTGGCCTTGCCCTGCATGTGGCAATTAGTTCTCTGGCAGCATTCCAAGGGAGATAAGGTGGGGGTTTGTAAACAGTCCCCTGAAAGACTGTTTGAGAAGCCTGTCGGACTGGGAATGACAATAATTCACAGCCGTTTGAATTAAAGAGGTTTGCCAGGACTAAGTTTGTGCTGTTTACTTTCTAAGGAAGCCTAGATCAGAACAATCCTTCTCATTCTATACAATTGAATTAAAAAAAACCCTGATAAGACTCCTGTGAGTCCCTTGGACTGCAAAGCAATCAAATTGGTCAGTCCTAGAGGAGATCAACCCTGACTGCTCTTTAGAAGGCCAGATCCTGAAGATGAAACTCAAATACTTTGGCCACCTAATGAGAAGGAAGGACTCACTGGAGAAGAGCCTAATGTTGGGAACAATTGAAGGCGAAAGAAGAAGGGGATGGCAGAGAACGAGGTGGCTGGATGGAGTCACTGAAGCAGTCAGCGTGATCTTAAATGGACTCCAGAGGATAGTAGAGGACAGGAAAGCCTGGAGGAACATTGTCCATGGGGTCGTGATGGATCGGACATGACTTCGCAACTAACAAGAACAACATACAATAGAATTCAATATAGTTACTGCTGTGGGATAGAAGCTGTTTTTCAGCCTATTTGTCCTGGTTTTTATTGTCCTGTACCAGCTGCCAGATGGTAATAGTTCAAAAAAAAAAAAAGGGTGCCCAGGATGAGATGGATCTTTAAGAATGTTTTGAACTTTCTTAAGGCAGCGGGAGCTATAAAGCTCATCCAAAGAGGGGAGAAGGTTTAAGTTGAAGAGAGACACTCTGTTTGCCATCAGATGAAGCAAGATACAATCCTGAGTGTATAAACAGAGGCACAGAATCAAAAGCACGTGAAGTATTAGTACCACTTTATAAATCTTTAGTAAAGTCACACCTGGAATACTGCATCCAGTTTTGGTCACCACATTATAAAAAAGGATGTTGAGACTTTGGAAAAAGTGCAGAGAAGAGCAACTAAGATGATTAAAGGCCTGGAGGCTAAAACATATGAAGAACGGTTGCAGGATTTAGGTTTGACTAGTCTAGAGAAAAGAAGGACTAGGAGTGACATGATAGCAGTATTCCAGTATTTGAGGGGCTGCCACAAAGAAGAAGGTGTCAATTTATTTTCCAAAGTACAAGAAAGCAAGAGAATAAACAATGGATGGAAACTAATCAAGGAGAGAAGTAAACTGGAACTAAGGAGAAACTTCCTAATATTGAGAAAAATTGTTCTGTCCCCATCTCACACACGCACACAAACAGTCAGCCAGGAGTTAATAAAACCAGCAGTCAGGAATTTCTTTGAGATAACAGCATTGGCAGCAACCCAGTAGCTGCTTCCAAAAACTTTACTCACAAAGGGAGGTGTTCCTCCTCCATCAGATAAACCAAAATAAGTTCACAAAGCCAAAGAATTGTCAAGTCCAGTCCATAATAAATCCAAGGCATATAACGAAGTTCCAGAAACACAGTATGACTTGCTAGCTGTTCAGTTTTGTCCGTCACAAAGCCTGAATGGCCACCACACCCCCTTTTATCCCCTGTGGGGTGTGGTCCAGTGACTCAGCTTAATCTCTGGCATGCCTCCTTCTCTGCTGCATGCGCTTGTCTTTCCAACCTGTCGGGGATCCAGCCAAGACTTATCTCCGTCACTGTCTAACTGCAGCTGCTCGGAAGTGCCTGGCTCCTGGCCTATCTCTTCTCCTTCGGAAGACACCTGAGGCATTGCCAGAGAGGAGGGTCCTGGAGAGGGAGGCCTTGCCAACTCCTCTCCTTCACTTTTGGAATCTTCTCCCTCCAATAAGATGGGCTTGGGAGTCGGAGTCACAACAAAAATTAACCAATGGAACAGTTTGCCTTCAGAAGTTGTAGGGGCCTCCATCACTTTAATGAAGGTTTTTAAGAAGAGATTGGTCAGCCCACTTGTCGCAAATAACATAGGGTCTCCTGCTTGAGCAGGAGGCTGGACCAGAAGACCTCTGAGGTCCCTTGGAGAATAGTTCCATCTCTGCCATTTTTCAGGAGAAGCTACAGACTTGCAGGTTCAAAACTCAAGAGTTCACTCTCTTTTGATGCTCTTGTAGGAAGTTAACACCAAAGGTGGGTTTCAGCAGGTTCTGACCAGTTCTGGAGAACAGGTAGGGGAAATTTTGAGTAGTTCGGAGACTGGCCCCGCCCCCATCTATTCTCTGCCTTCCAAGTCCCAACTGATTGGGAGGGAATGGGGATTTTGCAGTATCCTTCCCCCAGAGTGGGGTGGGAATGGAGATTTTACATTTTTTCCCCTACCATGCCCACCAAGCCATACTCACCAAGCCATGCTATGTCCACCAAGCCACACCCACAGAACTGGTAGTAAAAAAATTTGAAACCCACCACTGGTTAGCACCTACCCCACTCCTAGGAAAATGTGTTATTTTAGGAAATGTTAAAAGGGCAAAATATTTCCCCTAAAAGAGAGGAAGGAACTCACCCACCCCCACCTTTGTCAATGGGCTATAAAGGCCTGGGCCAGTCTATTCTACATAACAAAGATCTACCTCCTTCAGGCAGAGCCATAATAGGAATTGCCCAAAGCCCCTTTCATGACATCATCACCCAGCAAGGCTCAACCAAGCCCAGGACATAGACAACCTACAAAGTTACCCCTGCATGACCTCATGGGAGTCTGGCAACCAATCAGAATACAAGCTCAAATTCAAAAGCCCAGAGAGGGTATAAAACTCAGGCACTCTCAGCATCTCTTTCCTTTTTTTTTCTTCACCCAAGATCTTCAAGGCATGTGGTCCTGTCCACCTTTAAAACCATCTTTCCAAGAGGCCACCATGTTTCCAGTGTCTTTCTCCCCACTTGGAACTGAACCCAGAAGGACATTTCTTCCAACTCTCTTTAATAAAGAGGTTGTGTTCCATTGATGTTTTTCATGTTCTTTGTATTAAAAACTGCATCATGCACAGCTGACTGAGTTCAATACGGCCACCGTGATTAATGCCTCTTTAAATACGATCAGGTGGAAAATGCTTGCCTAGCCTGATAGCTCATTAAAAGGAATCAGGTGTGAGCATTTCAACACCAACTGGGGCCAAAAGCCTCCTGAAGTTTGCAAAGCACCATCTGGGACTTCTTAGGCTCTTTCCAATATCAGAAAGGAGCAGGTGTGCTTGGAAATTAGTTCATTTTAACAGAAATGAGACTCCTCCTCCAATTGGTTCCTTGGCTCTCTTACTTGTATTTCCTTCTAGAAAAAAAAAAAAAGACAAGTTTCTTTGTGTTGGGTTCCCAATCAGGGTGAAGGTGGCTTGTACAACAGAATGCAGAATGTTCATTAAACCCATATTTTTTAACATGGATTATGAGGGGTCCTTGATGCTCTCTGGGCTTCGTTGTTTTCTTGCAGATGTTTCATTGTTGTTGTTGTTAGTTGCGAAGTCCTGTCCGACCCATCGCGACCCCATGGACAATGTTCCTCCAGGCCTTCCTGTCCTCTACCATCCCCCGGAGTCCATTTAAGCTCATGCCGACTGCTTCAGTGACTCCATCCAGCCACCTCGTTCTCTGCCATCCCCTTCTTCTTTTTGCCCTCCATCGTTCCCAGCATTAGGCTCTTCTCCAGGGAGTCCTTCCTTCTCATTAGGTGGCCAAAGTATTTGAGTTTCCTCTTCAGGATCTGGCCTTCTAAAGAGCAGTCAGGGTTGATCTCCTCTAGGACCGACTGGTTTGATTGCCTTGCAGTCCAAGGGACTCAATATCCTCTCTTTCTGATACATGAGTGACTCTCTGAAGGGTCTTCTCAACCTACGAACACACCCAACCGATACAACAGATATAACTACCATATTTTTTGGAGTATAAGACACAGTTTTTTCCCCCCTAAAAGTGGCTGAAAATATGGGTGGGTCTGATACTCTGAATGTAGCTTTTTTGAAGCTTTTTTCCAGCCCTAACGAAGCGCTAACGAGACATTAGCAAGCAATCTTCCCAGTTTTGCTCTTCCCAGATTTGCCTGCTCCCTCGACTCTCTGCTGTGTTTTATCAAGGTGCTAGCAAGTGAAGGAATCTCTATGCTTTGCTCTGACTCTCAGATGTTCTTTAGAAGCTTTTCTTCAGCCCTAACTAGGCGCTAGCCGAGTGAAGCGATCTCCCTGTGCTTTGCCTGCTTTTCTCATTCTCAGCTGTGCCTTAGAAGCTGTTTTTTATCCCCAAGCAGGGGATAAAAAAAACAGCAAACTAATGTGCTGAAGCTGACTAGACTAAGGACGCTAGCCAGATGAATCCCTGGTAGGCAGATTTTTTTTTCCTATTTTCCTCTGTTAATTGTATTCGAGGATCGTGCCCAATAACTCCATAGTCAGGTTCTTATTAAATCAATTATCTTTTATTAATTATGCATCTTATCGTTGTAGGTACAAGTCTGGAACTGAAGCAGGACCGCATGGCTGACCCTTAAGTACCCCCGGGGCGTGGCTAAGGTAAGGAGGGGTTATTGGGCTAGGGTGGACCTTGGGGGCTGGCTTGTCCAGCCCCCCTGCTTCTAGCTTTGGATCAGAGGCAAGGCATTTATTCATGACAAAACCCCCTCTAAATGCCTGGCCGAGGTGTTCTTGTGTGGTGCATACCTGAGGTGTCCTTTTCAGGAAGACGCCTAATTTTGATGTGAGATATGTGTGCTGTTTATTTTGCAATGGCTTTGTTAGAATGTCTGCTGTTTGCTCTTCCGTGTCACAGTGTATAACCTTCACAAATCCTATGTTCGCGAACTGCCTAACGTGCTTGTACTTTATGTCGATATGCCTCGACCTTTGACCCACCGCTTCAACCTTAGATATTTCCATGGCAGCTTTATTGTCCTCGTGCATGATGATGGGGTAGTTTGGCTCGGCCCATATGTCAGCGAGCAGGTCATCAAACCAGACCAGGTTGTTGGCGGCTTTGGACAAGCAGATATATTCGGCCTCCGTGGTGGATGTGGCTACCAAGTCTTGCTTGCCTGTATACCAATGAACTGGGCTGTTGTTTAGAAAGAATATGTAACCCGAAGTGCTCCTTCTACACTTTACGTCCCCAGCCCAGTCAGCGTCAGCGTAGCACGTGAGTGTGGGTGTTGTGGTGTTCTCGGGCTCTAATGACAGGCAAGCCTCGGAAGTTTGCTTTAGATACCTTAATACCCTTTTGATGGCCTCCCAGTGGTACACAGTGGGCTTACCCACATGTCTTGACAGCAAGTTAACTGGCAGAGCGATGTCTGGCCTGGTCCAGTTTGCAATGTATAGTAGGGAGCCTATGGTGGATCTGTACAATGTGTTGTCTTTGAACGCCTCAGCCTCATTATACATGTCCTTCAAGAAATCTGGTTGCATTGGCGTTTCACACCCCTTGGCGCTTGTCATGTTGCATTTATGTATTAGTTCCAAAATTTTATCCTTCTGTGACAGTTGAAAACCCTTGCTTGTTTTCGTGATCTGCACCCCCAAGTATTTGTCTACCTTGCCCAATACTTTTAGTGTAAAATGTTTTCCCAGCTCATTGGCGAAGTTATTACATTTGCTGGCTTGATCACCGATATACAATATATCGTCTACGTATATCAAAACATATTCGAGGGAGTTGTCTGACTTCTTGGTGAAGAAGCAGTTGTCGGCTGAAGTGGCTGAGAATCCCATGGATTTCAATGTCTTGGATAGGCACTCATACCAACGTTTCCCTGATTGTTTGAGTCCATACAAGCTTCGGTTTAAAATCCAGGTTTCTCCCTTTTTGGTGCTTTGACTGGGTGGCGCTCTCACGTATATCTCTTTGTCGAGCTCAGCATGCAGGTAAGCGGTTTGCACGTCGAATTGGTGCACTTCTAACCCTAGCAGTGATGCAATTACGAGTGCACACTTCACGCTCTCGGCCCTGACTGTGGGGGAGTACGTTTCCGTGTAGTCATCAGGGTATTTCTGGGCGAACCCCTGTGCCACCAGTCTTGCTTTATAGAGCACTTTGTTTTCCTCTAGTGTTTTAACCTTGTAGACCCACCTAGTGCCTATGGTTGTCTTTCCTGTTGGGACTTTAGAGGGAGTGTATACGTTTAGTTCCCTCAGGCTGTCCATTTCCCTTTTCATGGCTTGTTCCCATTTCTCTCTCTCCTCATCCGGTAACCCCAGTACGTCCTCATATGTGTTGGGGGTTAGTTGGTTAGTGTGTAGGGATAGTATGTAGTCCCCTAACCTTTCTGGCCTTTTGCCCCTGTTTGCCCTGACTGGTCTGTCAGGAGGTGTCTCTGTGTCATGCATGTACCTAGCTTCTCTCTCGGTGAGTGAGTCCACTTTAATGTGCGGGTGGTTTTCCTTCCATCCCTTCACTGGTATTTCCTGTCCCTTGGGTTTGTTCTTTCCCTGTTCAGTGCCCCTTCCTGCTTGGTGTTTTATTTCCCTTTGATCATCCCCTGGTCTGTCCTTGTTAAGGGACACCTCGTTGAGGTGTATTTTGGACCAGTTAGCGTTTTCGTGAAAAACAGCTGTTCGTGATATTACGAAATTGTTGCTGTTGTCTATGAACCTGTATCCCTTCGTCCCCGGTTCATAGCCCATGAACCTCAGCCTCCTGGATACCCTGTCCCCCTTACGCCTGAGTTGCTTGGGGATGTGCACATCTGCTGTGACCCCGAATATGTGTAAGTGTGACACCTGTGGTTTCCTTTGGTACATTAATTCGTATGGAGTTTTATTCAGTACGCTGGACCATAGTCTATTTAGGGTATAATTCGAATAGATGAGTGCTTCGGACCAGAAATGCTGCCCTAGGCCGGCATCATCCAGCGCGCACCTCATCATGGTCTGTAGCGTTCCGTTTTTTCGTTCTGCCACGCCATTTTGAAAGGCGGAAAACGGAGAAGTCGTGTAATGGACCATCCCGCGTGCCTTCAGCCATCGCGAGAAGTCGCTTGATAAGAATTCAGACCCCCGGTCTGTCATTATTTGCCTGATTTTGGTGTTGTGCTGTGTTTCCACCCTCGCATAGAATTCCTTAAATTTTTGGAATACCTCATTTTTGTGTTTTAGGGTGTACACGAAGCCATAGCGGCTGAAGTCATCCACTATGGTCAGGAAGTACCTTTTCCTGTACTTGATGGAGGGCCTTAGTGGCCCCACTAGGTCCATATGTACAAGTTGAAAGATCGAATTAGTTGTGCGTACTGACTTCTTGGGTCTTGGTTTGGTTTTTAATTTGGAGCCCTTACAAATAGAACACTCGAGATAGTTCTCACAATCCTTTATTTTTATACCTTCAGAGCATTCCAACATTTTCTGCACTACGGGAAAACTAATGTGTCCTAGTTTTCTGTGTAATAGGTGGGCACAGTTGTCATGCATCGGTTTTCCTATCGCTGGTTTCTCCTTCCTGGGTGCCCCCTGTTCACTGGGTTCATCGGTGGTGTGTGTGTGCTTAACCCCCTCTACTTCCTTACTTGCGTTGTCTGTGCTATTGGGTCTAACCCCTCGGTGATTGTTTACTTCTGGCTGTTTGTCCTTGGTTGGGTGGAAGAATGGTAGTTCCCCACTGACTACTACTTTCCCTATCCTTTTACCCCCTCTGGTTACCTGTGCCTTTCCTTCTTTGAAAGTCACCTCGACATTGTTGTCCTTGCTCAGTTTTAGGGTGGCAAGGATATTATATGGTATATTTGGCACTAGGAGTACTCCCTGTACCACACCTATTCCTGGCACGTATGCATTACCTTTGCCTGTAACTTGTACGTTATTCTGGTTAGCCACTTTCACTACAAAGCTTTCTCCTGTAAAAGAGGTTAGTAGATTGCGGTCATGTGTGGTGTGGTTTGTGGCTCCTGAGTCCAGTAGCCATGTGCCTTCCTCCTTGTCTTGGCCTATGTGTCGTACTTGATCCCCTATGCCATACAGTGATCCAGTGTGGCTCTCCCTGGAACTGTCCCTGTGATCTCTCCTGTCCCTGGGGCTAGGGGAATCCCTACGCCTGTGTCTGACCTCTGGTGAGCGTCCGCTAGTATGTCTTGCCCTTTGCTCTGGCCTATCTCTTCTATGTATCCTGTCTCCTGTATTTTTAGGGCAGTCCCTTTTGTAATGGTTTCTTGACCCACATATATAACACTCTGTGTTGCTGTGACTCCTGCCCTGTGGCTCAACCTTTCTGCTGGGTCTTTGCTCCCTGCGGCTTAGTGAGCGGTCCTTTCTGATGCAATCCTCTGATATTAGTTTGCTTGTTAGTAAGTCCAGTGAGAGCCTCCCTGTCCCTAGGTTATCTATCTGCGTAATGAAGGTGTCCCAACTGGGGTCTAGGGAATTTACTATGATACTTATCATGGTCCTCTCGCTTATGACCTCTCCCCTTTGTGTCAGCTGGGCCCTAGTATTATTTAGGGATAGTAAATGCTCGCTCATGGGTGTCCCTGCCTTGAGTTTGGTGGCATAAAATTCCCTGGACAGCCTGGTGGTGCTGGC
Source organism: Pituophis catenifer annectens (assembly GCF_029215685.1). NCBI lineage: Eukaryota > Metazoa > Chordata > Lepidosauria > Squamata > Colubridae > Pituophis > Pituophis catenifer. The sequence continues at coordinate 289,348,218 of NW_027256882.1, read as the reverse complement.
AATGCTTTGGCAGTAAAACAATTTGTGCATTCTCTGTATTATTTCTAACGCAGTCAGGTGGTGGCTAATACTGGGGTAAATGCTGGGGGTAATGCTGGCAATGACAATACAGTAAGCTTTGTGATGGATGCAATCTAATTCAAAAGTCCAGGGTTTTTCTGGGGGGTCTGTAACCATAGATAATAGGTCTTCCTTAAGCAGGGTGGCCTGGAGCTGTTGATTCCAGTCCAGGAAATTCTCCCCATCTAGCCTCAGTTTGGGAAAGTCACTGGGCAAAGTCCCTGAATTGTAAGTTAAATTACTCACATTATGTCGCTGTCCATGGTTCCTCACGTAAGGATACTCGCAATAAGGCAGAGGAACGACTGTGGCAAGTCTGAACTGACTTGTCTCTATGTGTCTGCGTCGGTGTAGCTCTATGTCCTGTTCCGTTTCTCTTACAGGGGCGTGCTGCGCATGCGTGAGGTTCATTTCTCCCCAGTCGCCGTGGAGTGAGGAGCTCGTCCATGCTGCTCCCGGGTGAAGGCCCCAATCTTCTGGATGGGCCTTCAGTTCCTCTCCGGTTGGTCTTGTCTGCTCGGGATCGTCGCGGATCGTCGCCTGGAGCTTCGGGAAGCGGTGAGGATCGCCGGTGGACGCTGGGAGTCCCGTTGGGGCCGCGAATGGTCCCGGGTGGCCCGGTCTCGTGCGGATGCCGCCTGTGGGTGTCGGGCCGAGCCCCCTGCCCGCCGATGGACGTCCCCTGCCTGCGGATGGCCTCGCGGTCCACGGATCTGGTCCCGGTCGTCGTTCCGGTGAGTAGTCCCATCGCCCTTGGTGTCCCATTTTTGTGGGTAGGTTCCTTAGGGGCTCTGGGTGGTCCTGGGCCCACGCGATGGTGGCTGCCTTCCCAGGGTGGGCGTCGGTGCCAGCCCTTGTCGCGCTGGGGTCCCTTTTGCTTTTCGGCCTGGCACCGGGGTGTATGGTCGGTATTTTCACCTTGTCCCCTAGGGCCGCGGCGATTAGTTCGATGGCTTTATTGACCTCGGGCTCGGTAGGCAAGTCTGTAGGTTTGGGTTTTGGGCTTTTGTGTTTTTTGTAGTATTTTTGGTCGGTAGTTTTTGAGTAGGCCCCGATTCCCGCCATGGGATTTAAATCTCGGGAGTCTATTGGTGGATGGTCGGCCATCTTTGATGACGCCGTCTCCCAAGATGGCCACTGTGAAAAGGGCGCGAAGTCTCCTTCGGCCTTTGCGGTAGGTTTTTGGTGGGGGAAATCTTCCCTTACCGGGTCTCCTTCGTTGTAATCGGATTCGTCCTCATCTTCCTCACTTGCTGCTTCGCAGCCTTTGATCAGGCTTCGGAGTACCGCGATGAGGTTGTTGTTGCTTTGCGACGAATCTATCAGCTCGAGGAGTTTTCCTTTTAGGTCGTGCATCTCTTCCTTTGAGGTTTCGCGTTTCGTCCATCCCTCGTTGCTCCTGGCCGGGGTGGATGGGTGGTGGAGTAGGCCGCTCGTCTCGGGTGCCTCTCCTTGCGTGGTTTCGGGTTGGGCAGGTCGTTCTGCCATCTTCTTGGTGAATGCTCTGGTATTCACCCTGTCTGTTGTGGTCCCTTGCATGCTGTGGAGTATCAGGATTGGGCTATCTAACCATCCTCTGCTACCATATTGTTAATTGTATTCGAGGATCGTGCCCAATAACTCCATAGTCAGGTTCTTATTAAATCAATTATCTTTTATTAATTATGCATCTTATCGTTGTAGGTACAAGTCTGGAACTGAAGAAGGACCGCATGGCTGACCCTTAAGTACCCCTGGGGCGTGGCTAAGGTAAGGAGGGGTTATTGGGCTAGGGTGGACCTTGGGGGCTGGCTTGTCCAGCCCCCCTGCTTCTAGCTTTGGATCAGAGGCAAGGCATTTATTCATGACATCCTCCCCAGAAACTAAGCTGCGTCTTATACTCCAAAAAATACGGTAGGTAAAGGACATCTTAGTTCTCCAACCCACTTTAGAGATTAATTTTCAGTAACTGCTTCTAAAGTAAGAAAGGGCCATTTTTCCCCCCTCCATGTCACTCAGAACATATGTGCTTTCATTCCCATTTGGTTGAGATTTTGCGAGCTATTTTCCCATATAAAATGTATTTTTTAAAAAAATTCTGCTGTGAAATGATGCATAGTGTTTTCTGAGGAGGCATTTCTTTAGCCCATGTATTTGCAGCACCAACAGGGAAAAAAAAACATCTTGCACAAGGTGAAGAATAGCTGAGTTTTGATATTTATTGGCCTACATAAATAAACAGCAGTTTGAACTAAAATAAAAACCAAATCTACTACTACAAAAAAAGAACCCTTATTCACACTACTGGATTTCAGCTATGAAACATCTTAGTTATGTGGAATGGAATGGAGTGGAGTGGAGTGGAGTGGAGTGGAGTGGAGTAGAGTAGAGTAGAGTAGAGTAGAGTAGAGTAGAGTAGAGTAGAGTAGAGTAGAATAGAATAGAATAGAATAGAATAGAATAGAATAGAATAGAATAGAATAGAATAGAATAGAATAGAATAGAATAGAATAGAAAATATGGAATAGAATAGAATAGAATAGAATAGAATAGAATAGCCTCTTCTTGCATTTCAACCTCATTTCGCACAAACGAGCAGCAAGACCTATCCATGGATTTGGCAAAGAAATGTTTAAATGCCCTGTGGCTACTGTTGGTGGCCCGGGGAGAAGATAGAATGTTATTTGAAAATTGCTTTAATCTTTGATCCGCTTCCGAGATGGAATCTGTTGATTATAAAGGAAGATTCACCTGCTGTGTCCTTGTAACCTCCTGGTCTATTGAACATTGCTGGTGAAGCAGAAGATTGCAGAATCGGTTTTCGTTTTGTGATTCAACCTGTTGGAAACAAACTAAGGGAATTCTTACACACACACCAACACACACACAAACGCACAAAACACTCAGTCATCTACCAGAGAAAGTCTCCTGACCATTTATTTTGCCAATAATATACTGAAGCAAGTCCCTTGGACTGCAAGGCCATCCAACCGGTCAGTCCTAGAGGAGATCAACCCTGACTGCTCTTTAGAAGGTCAGATCTTGAAGAGGAAACTCAAATACTTTGGCCACCTAATGAGAAGGAAGGACTCCCTGGAGAAGAGCCGAATGCTGGGAACGATGGAGGGCAAAAAGAAGAAGGGGACGGCAGAGAACGAGGTGGCTGGATGGAGTCACTGAAGCAGTGACTTGCAATATACAAGCATTTTGAAGCATGTTTCTCTCTCTCTGAATTCAAAGTATCCCACCCCACAGTTATAATCTGTGCGCTACTAAAACTCTCGTCATGACCTTTAACTAGGTAAAATGTACTTGAAATGGGCTAATTTGCGGAATGCGTCCAAAATCTGGGAATTTATGAGTTTCCAAGGGAATAGGAATTTGGAAACTTGTGGCTGCTTCATTGTTACCGGTTGCTGCTATGCTGCTGCTGTGATCGTGTGATTTTCATTTTCAATATTCTGTGACAGTTTCCCAGGCAGTCTAGCAATCCCTTGCTCCTTTGACCCACTGACTTATTCGGATGGGAAGGGAAGGGTTGGGTTGGGTTCATTTAGGTCATTCAGTCCTACGCAATGCAGAAATCCAAGTATCCCCCAGGAGATAAGTAACCTATCCTTCATTTGAACATATCAAGTTGAATCCATCACTTATCTATTCTTGTGGCTCCTCTCTGAAACCGTTTTGATGATATGAAGCTTCCCCCACCCCTTTCTAAAATTCAGTTGGAATCTTCCTTTCTTTAATTTAAACTCATTATTTTTTGCCCTGCACTCTGGGAGAAACAAGAATAGATTTGACCTTCTAGGGTGACATCTTTTCAGGTATTCGAAAAAAAAATAATGCTGTGATATTTTTCTACTGCCCCAAACATCCACTCTTCTCAAGCCGAAAACACTCACGGTTCTTTTCAATCTTTCTTTTCCAGAGTTTTGTTTCTAGTCTCCTGGTAACCCTCACTCACGTTCTCTGAATCTTTTCCCATTTTTCAAGATAAAGTGAGGAAGGAGGAAGAACAGTAGCAGGAAGTCTCCCCTGTCTAATTCACATTTTTATTGCCGTGCTAAAGAACAGGTATGTGTGTGTGTTGGGAGAAGAGGAGAAACAGAGCATTCCTAAATGTTTGAGTCTTCATTATAAAAAGTGGGCAGGGCAAGGTCACAAAATGGGAAAGAACAGAACAGAAATGATATTTGATTTATTTTGCATTGAAGGTAAAAATAATATATTAGAACAATCCAGGGGTGAAATCCAGCAGGTTCTGAAGGTTCTGGAGAACCGGTAGCGGGAAATTTTGAACAGTTCGAAGAACCGGCAATTACCACCTCTGGCTGGCCCCAGAGTGGGGTGAGAATGGAGATTTTGCAATATCCTTCCCCCAGGAGTGGGGTGGGAATGGAGATTCTGCAGTCTCCTTCCCCTGGAGTGGGGTGGGAATGGGGATTTTACAGTCTCCTTCCCCTGGGGTGGGGTGGGAATGGGGATTTTGCAGTCTCCTTCCCCTGGAGTGGGGTGGGAATGGGGATTTTGCAGTATCCTTCCCCTGGAGTGGGGTGGGAATGGGGATTTTGCAGTATCCTTTCCCTGCCACGCCCACAAAGCCATGCCCACCAAGCCACACCCCACCACACCCACCAAGCCACAGAACCGGTAGTAAAAAAAAAAATGGATCTCACCACTGGAACAATCCAATACTGTCTAAAGGCTGCTACTGTATATTCTTCTTCCTAGCATTTTTCCCACAGGAAGAGTTTGCCTTTTTTAGCTGCAACAGGAATTGACTAACTGGCTTGTCTTCTGAGCTTGATGAGGGAGGGGGGCTGAGAGAGAGGGACTGGCCCAAAGTCACCCAGATAGCTTTCATGCCTAAGGTGAGACTAGAACTCACAGTCTCCTGGTGATTCACATAAAATCCACCCAGCCAGCTTTCAAGACTAAAGCAGAACTAGAATTCACTGTTTCCTGGTGATTGACCCAAAGTCACCCAGTTGGCTTTCATGCCTAAGGTGAGACTAGAATTCACAGACTCCTGGTGATTTACCTAAAGTCACCCAGCCAGCTTTCAAGCCTAAAACAGAACTAGAACTCACTGTTTCCTGGTGATTGACCCAATAGAACTCACAGTCTCCTGTTTTCTACCCTGGAATAATGGCTGCTGTAGTGGCTGCTGTACAAATATTTAATAATGTTCAACACTCATGAATTAAGACCATCAACTTTCTACTTCCGATTGAACAAAACCTTTTGAGTAGTCTCAAAACAAGACCCTAAGATGATCCCTCTTTATTAGGAAAGTTCTATGTGGTCTATGCAATGAATGATCATTGAGATAGTCATCTTCCACAAATTTATCCATGCGATGTCCCCTGTGAAGACTTGAAACAAAACAACTGCCAGCACTTCAAGCTGCATTTACTCTAGTGCTGACATAAGAAGGAGAAGTGGAGGTGTCTGGAAAGGGACGCTTGACTTTTCACCTACTTATTTTCCCTGGAGATAATATCCCCTAGGAGATGGGATGGGAGGGGGGAAATTCCTTTGAGCTGGAGCGGTAGATTAGGGGTAGAATGACTTGGAAGATGGCCAATGAATGCAGGGGAGTGGGAAACGGAAAGGGAGGGTTTTGTGTCTGGAAGTCAGTGTTGGCTTCGATGGAGTCGGGTTTTAGAATGTTGTGCTTAATAAATAGGAGTTTTTCTTCAAAGACTTTGTTTGAAATGCAATTTATTTGAGACGACCTTGAAACTTGACAGCAACGTCTATAGAAGACGTTGTGGAGAACGTGTTTGACCTTAGTTCCCAAGCTGTCAAATATCTGTGATGATCCTAAAAAGAAGATTCATCAAGAAGGGGAAAATACTTGTGCTGCGCAATTCTTTGGATAAGATTCCCAAAAGGACCTTTGGATTAGGGGTGGGTTCTACTTACCTTTACTACCGGTTTGCAATGGGGCCACGCGCATGCTCGCTTCGTTGTGCAGACGTGCACTCTTCTGCACATGCATAGAAGCATTCTGATGACGTTGGGGTCAGTGGGCAGAGCTTCCCGCCGGTTTTACTACTGGTTCTATAGAACCGGTGCGAACCGGGGGCAACGCACCACTGCTTTGAATCATGCTCAGGGAGAAGCAGAACATTTTTCCAGAACTCTTTAAAGTAGCCACATTTTTTCCCAGAAGCTGCAGAGGGCAGCTGCAGAATTCCAGGTAATGACACAGCTGCTTTAAAGAGCTGCAAAATTTTATATCCTAAACAGAGGTGGAATTCAGCTGGTTCGGACCGGTTTGGGTGAACCGGTATCTCCAATGATCAGCTGGTTCGCCCACCCACCCCCGCCCTATCCTGTCCTTTATTTCCTGCTTTTTAGCTAATTTCAATCATGTGACACAGCTGATTTTTTCCCTCCTTGCTATTCTACTTACTGTTGCTGACTTGGAATGTAAGCAGCTGATCTTCTAAATGCCCCATTTTCAGTGCAAAGTGCGTGCTCACCAGGGGTGGGTTCTAAATTTTTTTACTACCGGTTCTGTGGCTTATTTTGTGGGTGTGGCTTGGAGGTCATGTGACTAGGTGGGCGTGGCTAGCTGGTCAGAGTCATTTCTGGAAGGTCCTTGCACTTACGACCAGTCCTCGCACTTACGACCCGACTCATTTGTTTGCTTTTAACACTGATCAGCTGTAGGACGGCCCTTTGAAGCCCCGCGGCAAGAGTTTAAAGTTTTTTTTCCCTCAGTCATCAGCTGGGACTCAGGAGGCAGCAATAGATTGGGGGTGGGACCAAATAAAAGGTAAGAATAACGTGGGGGGGGGTGGGGGGGTGGGAGGGCGGGGAGGGGGAGAACCGGTTTGGTGACATCATATCGTCACCGCTACCAGCTCGGCCGAATCGGACTGAACTGGGAGGAACCCACCACTGGTGCTCACCGAACCTGTTATTCAACCGGCAGCATCCCACCACTAGACCCAAAACAGATCGCTTGGAATCAAATCCGAACCACTGCACAGTAAACTTCTACCTTTCTCACACCAATCAGTTATTCAGACCCTTTTGTTAAAATATTAATATTAAAAATTCATATCCCCCCCCTTTTCTTTCAAGTAATGCTTACATTTGCTGTACTTGTTCGTCTGTGTCTTGTTTGTGCGTGTTAAGTCCCCTAATGCTGCTTTTTTTTGTTTTTATCTGGATGTGGATGGTTACTCCTTTGTTTCTATTTGATTTAAGAGGGGTGAAAGCAACCTTGGGTGGGAGCAAGGCTTTTTCTTAAAAAAAAAGGGGGGGAACCAACCCCAACCTCCAGGCTTTGCAATACCTGTCAAAATAGTGCCTCTCTTTTCGTCTTTAAAAAAGAAATACGGCAAGAGTTCTCTATTAAAATTGGTCTCTGGGGCCTAATTTGGCCTCAGCCTTTAGTTTCATTCTGCTTTGGAGCTATTGACACAAGGGTTCCTCTTCTTCTTCTTCCCTGTATGTTTTTTATTCAAAAAAAAAAAGTGAGATTTTGTCCTTGGGTACAGAAGGAAGGAGGAAAGCAACATTAGAATGAGCAGAGAATTTAAAGGGAAAGAGAGGCGATGTGTTGAAACGGTGGTAAAGTCGGACTGCGTGTGGCTGGAGATAGTCCTTGTTAGTGGTGAAATGTAAAATTTGTTACTACCAGTTCTGTGGGCGTGGCTTGGTGCAGGGAGGGGGTAATGTGACTGGGTGGGCGTGGCCAACTTTTTTTTTTTTTTTACTTTTAAAAGCATTTTTTCTACAACCTCTTCGGCTGAAGAAAAAATGCTTTTAAAAGTAAAAAAAAAAAAAAGCTTCTGATGATCACGTGGCTCAGCTGGGCATGGGGGAGGGGGGCAGGGATTTTTGCTACCGGTTCTCCAAACCACCCGCAGCCATCACTACTGGATCGGGCGATCCGGTCCGAACCGGGAGCATTTCACCCCTGGTCCTTGTGTCAAGCTTCCAAGTAATACATCCCCAATAATGAGAACTCTGAGGCAGGCATATTCTTCAAATAACATTTTATTGGGACATATCAAATTGGAACAGGATTGGTGGAAAACTGGCTCTAAATTCCCGCCGGTTTTACAGCCAATTAAAAGTAAAACTTTGTCACTTCTCTCCCCTGAGTCACCAGTCACATGGTCCAATCAGTATATAGTCCAGTTGCTGTTCTGCCCCAGCTATGGACCCCAAAGAACACAGCACACACAAAGTCTATACCAAACTTAAATTTACTAAAATAACTCAGTCTCTTCCAAACAAAGGCTGTTAATAAACTTTCTTAACAGCCTACAAGAAACCAAAGACAAAGTAATCACAATCTTACTAAGGTTGGCAGAAAGCCGCGAAGCAATTTTGCAGAGAATTCAGACGCGAAGGAGAATGAACTAAAGTTGTTCCCTACAACTTGCTTCAGTTGGCGTTCCTCCTTAAATAGGCTAAAGGAGTGGCCAATTAGCCCCAAGCCTTACTCTCGACGAGACCTCTTCCTGAGGAGCCATTCCTGCCTTTTAGCAGCTCTGCATGCCCGTGCATCAAGAAGAAGCTCCTCCTCTTCTTCCTCTTCACTTAAAGGAGCTTCTGGAGGTTCTGAAGGCCCTGGCTGAATCCCTGCCTCTGGCACCACATCTTCTCCAGGCTCCTCATTGTCTGACTCGAGTGCCAGCTGCACAGGCTGCTGGCGCAACACCACACCCTTGGGACAACTATGACCTGGATGACTGAGAATTGCCGTAAACATTTAGTTTTAAACCACTGGTTCAGCTGGTTCGGGGCAGTTCGGGTGAACTGGTTCTTAAATTGCTGCCTGGCCCCATGCCTCCCCACCCCTCCCCTTCCAGGAGTCCCCATGCATCCCATTTTGGCTCCCAGGAAAGTGCAGGGAGGCCTACTAGGCTCAAAACGGGGTGTGGGGGGATGAATCATGGGCCCCCGTGACCCATTTTTGCTCCCAGAAGACTGCAGGGAGGCCTACTAGGCCCAAAATGGGGTGCACGGGGTGCGGGGGCCCCTCGAAGACCATTTTTGCTCCCAGGGGGGTGCAGGAGGCCAAGTGTGTCACACTCCCTGGCCACGCCCACCATGACCACGCCCACCCAGCCAGTCATTAAGGCAGAGAACCAGTTTGTTAGGAAATGAGTATTACCTACTTTGTTGGGTTGGCAATATATAAACCATCAATATAGCTTTAAGACTGCTGTATTGCATCATACTGTGTCCTGATTGGTTAGCTCTGTAGCCAATCTCCTTAAGAGGGAGCTAGAAACATGGTTTGTTTCTCTTTGCTGTTCTTGCTCTCTGATATTTCTGTATGCTACTGTTTGCAAATCCAGAAGAACTGTTTATTATGAACGACTAGGATGACTGGTAAGAAGACTTTGTTATTGGATTATCCCTGGACTATCGTTTTGCTATCTCCTGCTTTATATGTGTATGACCTGGACTGTTTATTGGATTGTGCCTTACTATTTCCTGAAAGTAAACACAACTCAGTGTATCTGTGTGTTGACTGTGTTTATTCGTATCTACTCTCAATCGCTTTCGATTTGCTATTCAAGGGTTACTCTGCGAATTCCTTAACACGGTTGTTAAATTATTTGAATCCCACCACTGCTTTAAACCCTGCTGCTGTCTTTGCACACCCAAGGCTCCTGTGTCCCAATTCACACAATTCAACATGAGAACTTTCATCAAGAGTGATGAATCTTTCTCATCTGTGTTGAGAAAAGGTTATGCTGCAGAATGTGTTCTGGGGGGGGGGGTTAGTTCTCCCTACTCATCTTTTTGTGGAGTACTTGGAGGATTGCAATTGTAGGAAGTTAGCACCCACCCCTATCCTAGGAAAATGAGATATTTTAGGAAATATCAAAAGGGCAGAATATTTTCCCTAAAAGGGAGGCAGAAACTCATCCCCCCCCCCACCTTTGTCAATGGGCCATTAAGGCCTGGGCCAGTCCATTCTACATAACAAAGATCTACCTCCTTCAAGCAGAGCCATAGTAGGAATTGCCCAAAGCCCTTTCATTACATCATCACCCAGCAAGAGTCAACCAAGCTTGGGACTCAAAAGACAACCTACAAAGTGACCCCTGCATGGCCCCATGGAAGTCCGACAATCAATCAGAACACAAGCTCAAATTCAAGGCCCAACAGAAGGCATAAAACCCAGGCACTCTCAGCATCTCTGCCCTTTTTCTGCCCAGGATCTCAAGCCATGTGATCCTGTTCATCAATAAACCTTCTTTCCAAGCAACTTCCATGAATCCGGTGTCTTTTTCCCCACTTGGAACTGAACCCAGATGGACATTTCTTCCAACACAGTGAAATTGAAATGGACAGGATGCTCGTTCCTTCCTGGCTTAAAAAAAAAGGAAAGGAGGAAGGATTGATTTAATGCGCTGTTTGCCTGCAAAATTTGCAGACGACATAAAACTGTACGGGATATAGATTATACCCTAGGAAGCAGAAATAAAGTTCAAAATTATCTTGGTAGGCATGAAGATAACAGAAAGAAATATCACAGAGGAAAACAGCGAGGAGGTTGACTTAGGAAACAAAAATTAAACGGGGAACATCTGGCTTGGGGACACTGCTTGCAAATTATCTTGGAACACAAGTTGATTGCAAACTGAATAGAAGCCTTTTTGGGGTTGCAAAAAAAAAAGGCAGATGCAGTTTGAAATTGCAGCAACAGTGACATAATTTCCAAACCTCAAGTCGTTACTCAATCATAAATTTAAATTATTTTACTGTTTTATATTTTAACTAGCTGCGTTTTATCGTTTTTAAAAAACAATTTTATATGTTTTCTTTTCGTCTTTGTTTGGGAGCTGCCTGGAGTTGGCTGAAAGATGGGTGGATATATAAATGTTTAGCTCTAGCTCAGAGGTGTCAAATTCAAGGCCCACGGATCAAATCCAGCCTGCAGGGTACTTAGATCTGACCTGTGGGGCCACCCTGGAAACAGCGAAGGATTGGGCCACTGTGCTTCTGCCAGTGAAAACTGAGGTCAGGAGGGCTGCAGGCAAACCCGCACTGTTGTTCTGTCCCTGTCTCACACATGCACACAAACAGACAGCCAGGGGTTAAATAAAACTGGCAGACAACAAATTCTTTCGATAAGAGGATTGGCAGCAACCCAGTAGCTGCTTGCCAAGAACTTTACTCATAAAGGGAGGGGTTGTTCCTCCGGCAGATAAACCCAAACAAGATACACACAGTTCAAGAATTGTCAAGTCCAGTCCGTATTAAATCCAAGGCAGATAACGTTGTTTCCCAAAGATACAATGTGACTCGCTAGTAGTTTAGTTTTGTCTGTCACAGAGTCTGAATGGCCACCTCACCCCCTTTTATCCCCTGTGAGGTGTGGTCCAGTGACTCAGCTTAATCTCTGGCATGCCTCCTTTTCTGCTGCGTGGGCTTGTCTCTCCAACGCTGGCGTGGATCCAGCCAAGACTTTTCTCCATCACTGTCCGACTGCGAGGAGATACCTGGCTCCTGGCCAATCTCTTCTCCTCTGGGAGACACCTGAGGCATTGCCAGAGAGGAGGGTCCTGGAGAGGGAGGCCTGGCCAACTCCTCTCCTTCATGTTCGGAGCCTTCTCCCTCCGATAAGTCGGCCTCGGGGGTCGGAGTCACGACAACTGTCAGAGGGGTTTCAGGAGGCCGTTGCAACCAAAAACGGAGCTTGGGAGTGCTTGCGCCACCTACCCAGGGGTGGTATTCAGCCGGTTCGGACTGGTTCGGGCAAACTGGTAGTGGCGACCTGCCACCCTATTGTTACGTCGTCCTATTTATCCACATTTTCTAAGCTGCGTGCAAGAACGCAAGCTGCAGCTGCAAGCAAAGGGCATGCACAGAAGGCTCACATTTTCGGTGTGCAGCGAACTAATGGTAAAATTATGTGAAACTCACCTCTGCACCTACCACAGGTACCCCCGACATGAGTGATGTAGAGCTGGCCACACCCACCCTCACCATGCCCACCCACCCCCAGCCCCCCCAGAGGTCAAACACAACATTGATGCAGCCCTCAGTGAAATTGACACCCCTGACACCCGTGCTTTAGCTTAATGAAAGAGACTATTACAGAAGTAATAGGGAAAATTTTAGAATGCGCTGAAATGGATAGGTTAACCAAAGAATTACAAGAAAGAGAAGAATCAGACTATTATAAAATATGGAATAATTGGTACAATTGGTTAAAAATCAGAAATATACAAAAAATATAAGGGAAATATATATATATATATATATAATAAAATATATAATAAAAAATATTATTAGATTAAGGAGAGGTGAAGGAATATATCATAAGTAGAATTGTAGAACGTCACTCTGAAAAAATGCTTAAGAAGAAATTACACTCTTTTTGTGTATATGTTGTATAAATGTTTGTTGTGTATATGTTACGTATGTCTTTTTTAATATTTATATTCAATAAAAACTATTTTAATTGAAAGAGACTTAGAGGAAATGGATCTGCCTTAAAAGCAGTAGCTAGAAATACTGCCGAACAGAGAAGAGGTCTGTGGTATGGGAATCCTGCCTCTGAGTTCCAGTTCAGGGCTGGGCTTACTTTGAGACACGCATGTTTCAGTGATAGGATTCAAATAATTTAACAACTGGTTCTCTGCCCTAATGACTGGCTGGGTGGGCGTGGACATGGTGGGCGTGGCCAGGGGTTGTGACAGGCAGCACTTGGCTTCCTGCACTTCCCTGGGAGCCAAAATAGGGCGCGTGGGGACTCCTGAAGGGGCGGGGAGGGGAGGGGCAGAGCCAGTTAGTAATTTAACTACTGGTTTTCCTGAATTGGCCCAAACCGGCTGAATTCCACCACTGACATGTTTGATCTGCAATTTGTTTTGCTTGTTTAGAAAATTTATATGACCACCCAGCTTACTCATGGTGACTCCAGGTGGCTTAGAGGAATAAAACTCCAGTACAGGTAGTCCTGGACTTGTGACCACAATTGAGCCTAACATTTCTTTTGATGGATGGATGGATAGATAGATAGATAGATAAATAGATAGATAGATAGATAGATAGGGATAGATAGATAGATAGATAGATAGATAGATAGATAGATAGATAGGCAGGCAGGCAGGCAGGCAGGCAAAAGCTATAGATTGAAAGGGATAATACCAATGGAGTATTTTCCAGAGCCCACCCTCTCCATCCCTTCAATCTTAGCTCTCTTTTGAAACAAAACAGGTTTCTCTACAAAACTAAGATTCCACCCCCCTCTCCCGCCAAGCCAATTGGCTGTTCCGTTATTCTCCGCTAAGCCAAGCAGAGTGCTTTACGGCCCAATTAAATATTCAACCTAAATGCCCCTCGATTTCCATTCAGCCATACCCTTCCCGCTACCCCCCTCTGGATTCCCCTTTCCTTCCTTCCCACTTCTCCTCCCTCGCCCAGCTGGTGCCCATTGCTAATGGACTGTTCTCTGAAAATGCTCCCGCTGTGCCTCGCCACCCAGACCTCCAGCTTAATCTTCCATCTTATTAACATCCAAACGTGAAACGCACCCTGCCAACAGACAGCCATCAATCCGGCCTCTCATTGTTTCCTCGAAGCTGCATATGAAAAGCGTCCTTTAATCCCTTCCTCATCAATCACAAATTCCGGGGTGTTTCATAATATTTCTTTGCTCTCCATTGAACCCTTCTTCAGTTTCGCATTTCCGCTCCTTCTCTTTCTCCATCTTGTGTCCATCCCTCCCACTAATCTGGAAGAGAAAAGGTTTTAATGCTACTTCTCTCAACAACCCCCCACAAGAGCCTTGGTAGTACAGGGATTTAAGGCACCCTGTTATTAAGCTGGTTATTAAGACCAGCTGCCTGCAATTACTGCAGGGTTCAAATCTCACCAGGCTCAAGGTTGACTCAGCCTTCCATCCTTTCTAAGGTAGGTAAATTGAGGACCCAGTTTGTGGGGCCAATAAGCTGACTTTGTATAAATATACAAAAGGATGAAGGCTATTGCTTAACGCCTTGTAAGCCGCCCTGAGTCTCCGGAGAAGGGCGGCATATAAATCAAATTAAAAAAAAAATCTATTCACCAAAATCAGGTACACATAGTCCTTGATTTATGACAGTTCATTTAGTGACCGTTCAAAGTTACAAATAGCACTGGGAAAAACAACAACTTGTGTTAAGGAATATGCGCAGAGTAACCCTTGAGTAGCAAGGTTGTGCACATGAGAAGCGGCTGAGGGCGATTGTGAATAAGCACTGTCATTACACAGACACACCGAGTTGTGATATTCTTTTACTTTTAGGAAAAAGTAAAGCAAAGTCCAATAAACAATCCAGGTCATACACGGATAAAGATAGTTAAATTGTCAATCCAGGGATATTCCAAGAACAAAGTCTTCTTACCATTTGTTGTAGTCATATGCAATAAAACAGTTCTTTTTGGAGTTGCAAACAGGAACAAGTACAGCAGTAAAAGAATCAGTAAAACAGTAGAAAACAACAAGTAGCAATGATCAAACAGTGATCATGCAGAGAGAGCAGGCAGAGAGGAGCAGAGGGAGCAATAATAATGTAATAAGAAAAAATAAGCCATGATTCAAGCTTTCTCTTAAGTACGTTGGCTACAGAGCTAGCCAATCAGAATACAGTATGATGCAATACAGCATTACAGTCTTAAAGCTATACATTACATTTTGACTGCAAACATGCATTGATGGTTTATATGTATTGCCAACCCAACCAGTTAGGCAATAGCCATTCCCTAACAACTTGGGACCGTTTTAATATCCTTAGGACCAGTTGTGGTATTCAGTTTATCCTGTTACTTTCCATCCTATTAATCTGAACCCCCTGATCCAAGCAATCTAAGCTTCGAGGATCTCCTCTCTTGTGCCCAGGCTTACTAGCTTCCCTTCTAAAATCCCTTGCAAACTTGATAAGCTCCACTCCCTCTCCTCCACGCCGTTGCTACAAATGTTGACCGCCACAAAGCTGGCAACAGAGCCTGAGACAACTCACTTTAAAATTCAAAGCGGAGCAATTGCAATAAATTTCCGCCGTGCCACTGTTGGTGTTATCCTCTTTGATCTTAGTATGACAGATGAGATTGTGAGTAGCTCAAAGCTTTATTAGCCAGACTGAGCAAGGAGTTAACTCTTGATCCTCGCCTGATCTTCTGTCTCTGCAACAGACCGTCAGGAGAATGGCCATGACAGTGTTATCAAAGCCCCGCCTTTTTAATTTACAGATTTATAGATTGACAGAGTTGGAAGGGACCTTGTAGGTCATCCTGCCCAAGCAGGAGACCCTACACCATTTCTGACAGATGGCAGCCCAGTCTCTTCTTGAAAGCTTCCAGTGATGAAGCTCCCACAACTTCTGAAGGCAACTTCTATTCCATGGGTTGATTGTTCTCACTTTCAGAAAATTTCTCCTTATTTCTAGGTGGAATCTCTCCTTGTTCAGCTTCCATCCATTATTCCTTGTCTGGCCTTCAGGTGCCTTGGAAAATAGGTTGACCCCCTCCTCTCTGTGGCAGCCCCTCAAATATTGGAAGACTGCTATCATGTCTCCCCTGGTCCTTCTCTTCACTAGACCAGCCATGCCCAGTTCCTGCAACTGTTCATCGTATGTTTTAGCCTCCAGTCCTCTAATCATCTTGGTTGCCCTTCTCTGCACTCTTTCTAGAGAATATGTGACAATTGCTTGGATGACACCATCACATCATCATGACTTTAAAGAAAAAAAAAACATATCCAGTTGACACTTGTGTATATTGCCTATTGCCCCATCCAGGAGGTATCAAAAAATCAAGAGGGCAATCACAACATAACGCAATGGTGTGGTTAAGATACTGGCCTAGAAACCAGGAGATTGGGAGTTCTAGTCCCACCTTAGGCGTGAAAGCCAGCTGAGTGTTTTGGGGCCAATCACCAGAAAGCTGAGTTCTACTCCCATCTTAAGCACAAATGTTGGCAGGCAGACTTTGGGGAATCATCAGAAAATTGTGAGTTCTAGTCCTCATTAAAGCATGAATGGGTCCTCATTAAAGTCAATCACTAGGAGACTGGGAATTCTAGTCCTGCCTTAGGCATGAAAGACAGCTGGGTGACTTTGAGCTAATTGCCAGGAGATTGAATTCTAGTCCTATCTAAGGCACAAAAGCCAACTGGGTGACTTTGGGCCAATCACCAGGAGACTGTGAGTTCTAGTACCATCTTAAGCATGAAAGCCAGCTGGGTAAATTTGATCCAATCACCAGGAGGCTGTGATTTGATCCAATCACCAGGAGGCTGTGATTTCATGCCTTAGGCATGAAAAGCCAGCTGGATGACTTTGAGCCAATCACTAGGAGACTATGAATTCTAGTCCCACCTTAGGCATGAAAGCCACCTGAGTGACTTTGATCCAATCATCAAGATATGGGGAGTTCTAGCCCCACCTTTGGCATGAAAGCCAGCTAGGTGACTTTCAGCCAATCACCAGGAGGCTGTGATTTCTAGTCCTGCCTTAGGCATGAAAAGCCAGCTGGTTAACTTTGAGCCAATCACCAGGAGACTGTGAGTTCTAGTCTCCTCTTAGGCACGAAAGCCAGCTGGCTGAGATTGGACTAGTCCCTCTCTCTCAGCCCAGTTCCACTCAAAAGACTGCTGCCATCTGGAAAATAGGAGGCTGAAGACGTAGTAGGAATATCTGCTGCTTTTAGTTACTTCTAAAGCAATAAAGTTGGGATAAACATCCGATGAATAAATGCATCAGATAGATAGATAGATAGATAGATAGATAGATAGATAGATAGATAGATAGATAGATGGATGGATGGATGGATGGATGGATGGATGGATGGATGGATGGATGGATGGATGTAAGTAGGTAGAGATAGATAGATAGATAGATAGATAGATAGATAGATAGATAGATAGATAGATGGATGGATGGATGGATGGATGGATGGATGGATGGATGGATGGATGGATGGATGGATGGATGGATGGATGGATGGATGTAAGTAGGTAGATAGAGATAGATAGATAGATAGATAGATAGATAGATAGATAGATAGATAGATAGATAAAGTGGTGCGCTTCAAGTGCCCCATTGCAGCCACCACCTTAACTTTGTTGATAACTCCTACAGATTCTGCTGTGCCAGTCCTGCTGTTCAGGACCATTTGGTAATCTTCATCTGCATTAATGCCACCGTTATGGACAGTTAAACATTCTGATTAACCCAAGCTTAAATGAAACTCTAATGGCACCAATAACCTCACCAACCTTCGCTTATGTTGTGTTACAGTTTCTCCATCGGATCTCACATAGTTAGGACTCCGGTCTCGGCACACGGCAGGTTGGTTTTGATCATTTTTTGTGTGAGTGTGTAATTTCGTAATTTCTCTCTGGATGTTCTGCACAGCTCTTTGCGGCTAATGACTGCCAACGTTGGAGAGAGTGCGTGCCTTGTAATTAATTACAGTTATTAGCGTAATTAGCACGGCAAAGAATAAAACTCGCCACGCGTGGGCTTCTGAATGCTGTTTTGTGTAGCGCTTGGTTCCAACGAAAGGGAAGGTTAGTGAATAAATCAATAAATATTGTTTTGTTTGTGTTTTGGAGGATCGGCTGCTCTGCACGGCAACTATTACATGGCAGATGCAGGGCTGCGATCTCTCATAGCTCAGTCAAATCTCCTCTTTCGGGTTTTCTACCCGTCTCTTTGTTTTCAGGAATCACAGAGTTCGAGGGGAGCTGAAAGGAAAATCCGCAAAGCCCAGAGCATCGCTTGCATGCTCATCTGGGCCTGTCACCCAGTTCATTGGTCCAAGGAAGCAGAGAAGATTGTGTTTCATAAGAACAGGGATATCCCAAGACATGTGGCTGCCTTGGGTAAAAATGTAGCAGATGATTCAGACACAAGTAAAAATCCCTTAGGTAGATAGGTGAGTAGATGGATGGATAGGTAGAGAGGTAGATAATTAGAGAGAGAGAGATAGGTAGGTAGGTACAGGATAGACAGATGGATAGATAGATGGGATAGATGGGAGATAGATAGATAGATAGATAGATAGATAGATAGATAGATAGATAGATAGACAGACAGACAGACAGACAGACAAACAGATAGAGATGGGTGGGTGGGAGGGTGGGTGGGTGGGTGGATGAATGGATGGATGGATGGATGGATGAATAGGTAGTAGGTAGATAGATACAGAGAGAGGGGGGTATATATGTAGGTATGTGAGTACTCTAGGTAGGCATAGACAGTCAGATAGGTAGGTAGGTAGGTAGATAGATAGATGATAGATAGATAGATAGATAGATAGATAGATAGATAGATAGATATGGATGGATGGATGGATGGATAGATAGATAGATAGATAGATAGATAGATAGATAGATAGATGATAGATAGATAGATAGATAGATAGATAGATAGATAGACAGACAGATGATGGAAAGAAAGAGAAAGGAAGGAAGGAAGGAAAGAAGGAAGGAAGGAAAGAGAGAGAGATAGATGATGGATAGAGATGATCAATTGATTGATGGATAGAGATAGATAGACAAGCAGACAGGCAGACAGACAGACAATGGATGGATAGATGAGTGGATAATAACTGATGGATTTCTGAATACTGAGTTGTTATCTTGTTCAAGGATTAAAAATCAATGCTGCGTCAATCATTTCATATGATTAGCTGGAGGCAGTCTCTACTTTCAAGTCTCATTGCAAGTCATGAAGGCATATCGCCCGTTGCTTTTTGTGTTTGTTTTGTTCAGTTTATCTGGCTGCCCATCCCATTATTGTGACTCTGGGTGGCGAGCAAGAAATCAAAACCAGAAAGCAACAGAACTCCTCAATTAATTAAAAAGAAATTAGTATCAGCAGCAGTTGAGAGTTGCTATGGAGAGAAATCTTTGCCATCTGCAGAGATGCTTCTTCTATTCCTATGCACATGTCTTTGGCTCCCCTCCCCTCCCCACCTCTCCCCTCTTCATTTACTCACCTGTTTAGAGAAAGAAGACTAAAAAGCAAAGTCCAGGTAGTCCTTAACAGATTAAGAGAGTTGGAAGGGACCTTATAGGTCATCTAGTCTATCTAGTCTGGGGAGGGCAAAAATGGCCTTCCCCATCCCCACCCCCCGGAGGTCCTCCGGAGGCCTAAAACAGCCTGTTTGCCAACTTCCGGTCCCACTGGAAGTTGGCAAAGGGGCTGTTTCTGGCCCCCAGAGGGCCTCTGGGGGGAAGGGGGAAGGCTATTTTCACCCTCCCCAGACTTCTAGAGAGGCTCTGGAGCCAGGTGAGAGAGAAAAACGGGCCTTCCCCACCACCCTCCAAGGTCCCCACCACCCCCACCCCCGAGGCCTTCCGGAGGCAGGAAACAACCTGTTTCCCTACTTCTAGTGGGCCCAGACGGCCCGAAAATCAGGTGGCCAGCATGCGCATGTGCACCAGAGCTGAGCTTGCATGCCCACTTATATGGCTACGTGTGCCACCTGTGGCATACATGCCATAGGTGCGCCATCACGGCTCTATCGGAATGTGTAGAGAGAAGTAGAGAGAAGTTCCCTGAGGATGGGCTCCAGCATGAGTCTTAAAGCTCAGAAAACAAAACCTCTGGTCCTGATGACCGACCCAGATCGGAGCCTGAATTTTGTCAGAGTTTGTTGCAGAAATTAAATCCAGAAAGCACACACAGGTAAACTGATTCAGCAGGATTCATTAAGTTCTCTTTATATACATAATAACAGATGAAGTAAATTTTACAATACCAATAGCAGAGTTCTTTCAACGTGGTAAGAAATAGAGAGATCAGTTTCTAGTTTCAGTTCAGCAGACAGACAAGCCCAGGCTTGTTTCATTTCAGAGCTGAGCACAGAGCTTCATACAAAGAGAGCCTCCTCTATGCAGGGCAGTTAAGCTTCTGCACAGACTCAGTTGCCTAAGCCACGCCCAGACTTCAGACTTAAGTTTCTGTTTCCAAATAAGCCTCATTGGCTGAGCCTGTTACCATGCCTATTCATTGGCTGACCTTTTTACCATGTCTCCATTCAGTTCCAATTGGCTGATCTATTCCAGTCCATGAATATTCATACTCTGACATATTTGATCGCTATCTTCCAGTATGTCCCACCTGTAGTACCTTTCTGACTCTGACAGATGGTTGAAGTGGTCTTGTGATGGAAGCAAGCTGTATGCCAAAAACACAAAGCAAAATTACCGTATTTTTTGGAGTATAAGACGTACCTTAGTTTTTGGGGAGGAAAATAAGAAAAAAGCTGATTGGCAGGTGGGTCGGCCTCCCGGAATACCCCCAATCAGCTGTTCCCAGAGGTGAATTTTAGCAACAAGTTCCTTGGTTGTGAGCTCTGTGCCTTGCTTTTTTTTGCTTTTTTTCCTGCCTCTGAAACTTCTGAAACTCCGTTTCAAAAAAAACTTTGTTTTCTGCCTCTGAAAGCCTCTGAAACAGCTTCAGAAAAAAAGCCTCCGAAGCTCTGTTTGGAGGCTTCTTTTCTGAAGCTCTGTTTGGGGGCTTCTTTTCTGAAGCTCTGTTTCTGATGCTTTTTTCAGCCTCTGAAACCTCCATTTGAGAAGCTGGGCGGGACTACATTCGGAGTATAAGACGCACCCAGATTTTCACCTTCTTTTTTGGGGGGAAAAAGTGCATCTTATACTCCGAAGAATATGGTAAGTTGCATTGGCCAGTGCATTCTGGTACCCACCACATGATGTCCAACCCATCAGATATGGAAAGTGGCCCACCAGGAGCTCACGCAATCTGGGTTTCTCTGTCTAAAAATAGTTAGTCAGGAAGATTCCTAAGGGAAGTAGGAGGAAAGTACACATCCTTGGGCTGACATTTTTTGGAGTATAAGACACACCTTAGTTTTTGGGGAGGAAAATAAGAAAAAAGCTGACTGGTGGGTGGATCGGCCTCCCGGAATACCCCCAATCAGCTGTTCCCAGAGGTGAATTTTAGCAACAGGTTCCTTGGTTGTGAGCTATGTGCCTTGCTTTTTTTTTTCTTTTTCTGCCTCTGAAAGCCTCCGAAACAGCTTCAGAAAAAAAATCCTCTGAAGCTCTGTTTGGAGGCTTTTTTTTCTGAAGCTTCGTTTCTGATGCTTTTTTCAGCCTCTGAAACCTCCGTTTGAGAAGCTGGGCAGGGCTACATTCCAAGTATAAGACGCACCCAGATTTTCACCCTCTTTTTTTGGGGAAAAAGGTGCATCTTATACTCCGAAAAATACGGTAACCCATGTATTAGAATCTGGAATGATGTCAAAAAGATCAACATGTTGGACAGCCCCATTTACAGCAATATGTCTTAATAGTAATTGTATGAAGAAATTACACATACAACAACTGATATAAAAAACAACTGATACAGACTAAAATCAACAATAGCATTTAGACCAGGGGTGTCTAATTCAAGGCCCAGGGGCTGGATCTGCCCCACGTGGTTGTTAAATCTGGCCCACAGGGCAGCCCTGGAAACAGCAAAGGACTGGCCCACAGTGTCTCTGCCAGTGAAAACAGAGCTCGGGAGGGAGGCCCTCCCGAGCTCCGTTTTTGCTGGCAGAGAGTTGCAGGAGCTCCATTTTCACTGGTAGAGGGATGCAGGAAGTTGTCGCAGCCAAAAACAGAAAACTGGACCCTGCTTTTGCTGGCAGAGCGCTCGGGCTGCCACAGGCACCCCCGACACAAGTGATGTTGAGCTGGCCACGCCCACCCTGACCATCCCCCCCGGTCCCCCAAGGTCAAACACAACCCTGATGAGGCCCTCAATGAAATCATATTTGACACCCCTGATTTAGACTTATATCCCACTTCACAGAGCTTTGCAGCCCTCTCTAAGGGGTTTACAGAGTCAACCTATTGTCCCCAACAAATACTTGGCAATAATCAGAGGTGGTATTCAGCTGGTTCGGACCAGTTTGGGCGAACCAGTAGTGCCGATGATCAGTTGGCCCCGCCCACCTGCCTGTCCTTTATTTCCTGCTTTGTAGCTCACCTCAATCGTGCGACACAGCTGATTTCCCCACTCCCTCATTGTTCTACTTATCGTTGCTGATTTGGAAGGTAAGCAGCTGAGCTTCTAAATGCTCCATTTTCAGCACTGCACACGTATGCAAAGCGCCCACTCACTGAACTGGTTATTAAACCAGCAGCATCCCACCACTGACAATAACATCCAAAGACAGTAATTTAGCAGAGAATCTTAATAAGACATCAGTAATGGCTTTGTCGTGTTCCTTTTTTTTTCCCCTATCCACCACATCCACTCTAAGTATAGTTGAAATTTAGCCCAACCTTATGAAGAATTCATGATGGCTTCTTCTGAAGGTCCTAAAGCATAAGTGAGTAAGCTACAGGCTCCTCTGACAGCTTTCCAGCTCCTCAAATATTCTGAGCTCATAACATCAACCTTTAGCAGCAAACGGGCTTCGGCAGTTTGAGGTTTTAGTAAAAAAAAAAGATGTCCGCCAGCCATACAGCTACAGCTGTATGTACATTTGCATTCTCTGTCCTTCTGCTGAGCTTGGGAAGGTAAACAGAGATGCATTACGAAATAACCTGATTGTGTTGTTATGGTTTTTTTTATATTATATATAAAATATTATGCTTTTTAAAAGATATTTAAAGACCTGTGTCCTGACAGACAAGCACAATTCAAAACGCACTGACGATGTCTCCTTGAATGGTGATGAAACATTTGCAACCAAATTGTCAAGCTCGGAGCAAAAACCAGGGGTGAAATCCAGCAGGTTCTGACAGGTTCTGGAGAACCGGTAGTGGAAATTTTGAGCAGTTCGAAGAACTGGCAAATACCACCTCTGGCTGGCCCCAGAGTGGGGTGGAAATGGAGATTTTGCAATCTCCTTCCCCCAGTAGTGGGGTGGGAATGGAGATTTTGCAATCTCCTTCCCCCAGGAGTGGGGTGGAAATGGAGATTTTGCAGTATCCTTTTCCTGCCATGCCCACCAAGCCACAACACACCCACAAAGCCACGCCCACAGAACTGGTAGTAAAAAAAATGGATTTTACCACTGGCTCAAACCAACAGTCTGACAGCTACTGCATTAATGCTGTTTTCTGTTACACTGTACAAAATGTTGAGACTCTAGAAAGAATGCAGAGAAGAGCAACAAAGATGATGAGGGGACTGGAGACTAAAACATATGAAGAACAGTTGCAAAAACTGGGTGTGTCTAGTTTAATGGAAAGAAGGATGAGGGGAGACATGATAGCAGTGTCCCAATATCTCAGGGGCTGCCACAAAGAAGACTGGGTCAAGCTATTCTCCAAAGCACCTGAGGACAGGACAAGAAGCAACGGATGGAAACTAATCAAGGAGAGAAACAACCTAGAACTAAGGAGAGATTTCCTGACAGTGAGAACAATTAACCAGTGGAACAACTTGCCTCCAGAAGTTGTGAATGCTCCAACACTGGAAGTTTTTAATAAGAGATTGGATAACCGTTTGTCTGAAGTGGTGTAGGGTTTCCTGCCTAAGCAGGGGGTTGGACTAGAAGACCTCCAAGGTCCCTTCCAACTCTTCTATTCTATTCTATTCTATTCTATTCTATTCTATTCTATTCTATTCTATTCTATTCTGTTCTGTTCTGTTCTGTTCTGTTCTGTTCTGTTCTGTTCTGTTCTGTTCTGTTCTGTTCTGTATCACACGAGATGGAAACTGTGAATGCGGGTGTCAGAACTGCCATCATACGCTGAGATTCACATTTGCTAGCTGCCAGTCTGCCATGAACTAAGGGGAAGAGGGAGCCGTATGGGAGGGGCGGGAGAAGTTGGCAACTCATCGTGCCTTCCAGAGGCACCATCTCAAGGTCAAAGCCCTGGGAAAGGAATTGTAACAATTCAACAACCAGCCCACCATTGAAGAGACCGTTCCCAAAACAAGTTACCGGTATTCAAATATAATTGGACAATAAGGGAGCAGCAGAGAGAGGAACCGGATGGAGAAAGTTAACTGGGAAGTTTTGGCACGCAAACATCAGTTCTGGCATTGCTATATTGTATTCCAGTTGGCTTTTAGTAAAGTATGCCTTTCAACCCGAATGGAGTCGAGGGTCTTTCTTGTCTAAAGGACCAAGCTGGGGCAGGTCTGACAGTGGGGAACTGCAGAGCCCGAAACAACCTTGATGGATCATGCACAGTAAACAATTTGTTGCTGGCTGATGATAAAGCGATTCAGACCACTACGTTTTGGGCCTCAAATGCTAGATAATGTCACATAATATTCCTTCCATGTTTTAATCTTTATGCTCCTTATATAGTTATCAAAATTTTTCATTATTTAGATTATTATAAAGATAGCCCTCCTCCTACGACCACAATTGAGCCCAAAATTTCTCTTGATAAGCAAGACAGTTGTTAAGTGACTTTTGCTCCATTTTGCGACCTTTCTTGACACAGTTGTTAAATGAATCACCGCCGCTGTTAAGTTAGCCACACGGTTATTAAGCGAATCTGGCTTCCCCATTGCTTTTGCTTGTCAGAAGTTCGCAAAAAGTGATCCCACGACCTTGGGACACTGCAACCGTCATAAATGTGAGTCGGTTGCCAAGCATCTTTTTTTTTTTATTGCAAAAGTTTTACAATTACATTTTCACCCCTTTCCCCCCCCCCCTCTACCCTCCCCGAACTTCCCATCCTCCCTAACCCTCCCTAACCCTCCCCTCCCCCCGGACTTCCACACAATATACTTATATCAGGTAAAAAAACCCCCTTAATATAAAACTTATATAAAACTTGAACCCCTCCCTCCTCCTTGTAAATTTTTCATCTTCATTAAACTAAAATATTTCTATCTTAAAATATCATTTTCAATTAAAAGCTATTTGGTACTTCCTAGTTTGATATTTGTTCTGAACATAATCTATCCACTTTTTCCATTCCCATTCATAAGTCTCTTATGAACAGTCTTTTAAAAATGCTGAGATCTTCGCCATCTCTGCAAAACTGGTTGCCAAGCATCTTAACTCTGATCGCGTAACCATGGGGATGCTGGAATGGTCGTAAGTGCGAAAAACGGTCATAAGTCACTTTTTCCAGTGCCATTGTAACTTCGAACGGTCACTAAACAAATTATAAATCGAGGATTTACCTGTACTAATTTTAAATATCGTATTTTCGCTTTTTAATGTCAGGTGTTCCAGACTCTTGGAAAAATAAGATAAATAAAGAATAATATTCTTTATTTATTCATTCAATATTCATTTCCAAGAATAACATTTATCCAGGGTTGAAATTATAATTACAGTAAATCAAATTGTCTTTAAAGCTCTTCTACAAAGCCTGAGGTAAAGGGATCATTGTGGATTTCTGAGGTAAAGAATTCCGAAGTGTGGGAGCTGCTATGGAGCAGGTCTCTCATTTCATCCACATTAGATCACAGGTAGCAGGTTTTTTGCTGTTTAAGATCTCGGGGTGGGTTCACTCAGACCTTGTCCAGTTTTTATCCAGTAGATCAGGCATTGAATTATGGATTATTATTTTTTTTACATACAAAGCACTCTATTGCTCAGCAACCACATTCTCCTCCCCAGATACATACTGCTTGTTTTTTTCGTGCATTTACTCAACCGTGACATCTAAGCCAGTGGTTTCCATCACATCTTCTGGCAGTAGATCCCAAGGCATATTTAATCTCTGTCGGAGGAGGGAGAGAATTGGCGCTGAATCAGAACACCAACTCACGGTCAGTGGGATCCTTTACGTACCCTACTCAGAGTTAAGATCTTAATCTAACCAGGGTTGCTGGGATTAATTCATTAATATCCCACCTTTATTACTTTGTTGTTGTTGTTTTTGAAACAACTCAAGGCAGCAAACATAGCTAATAAATCTTCTTACTGCTCTCTTCCTCATGACAACAACGCTCTGAGGGAAATTGGGCTGAGAGAGAGAGGTGTTGGCCTCTCAAAAGCCTTTTTGACGAAGGCAGGACTGGACCTCACAATCTCCTGGTGATTGGTTCAAAATCACCCAGTCAGCTTTCATGTCTAAGGTGAGACTAGAACTCACAATCTCCTGGTAATTGACCCAAAGTCAACAAACCAACTTCCATGCCTAAGGTGGACTAGAACTCACAATCTCCTGGTAATTGACCCAAAGTCAACAAACCAACTTCCATGCCTAAGGTGGGACTAGAACTCACAATTTCCTGGTGATTGGTTTAAAATCACCCAGCCAATTTCCATGCCTAAAGTGGGACTAGAACTCATAATCTCCTGGTAATTGACCCAAAGTCAGCAAACCAACTTCCATGCCTAAGGTGGGACTAGAACTCACAATTTCCTGGTGATTGGTTTAAAATCACCCAACCAACTTCCATGCCTAAAGTGGGACTAGAACTCACAATCTCCTGGTAATTGACCCAAAGTCAACAAACCAACTTCCATGCCTAAGGTCGACTAGAACTCACAATTTCCTGGTGATTGGTTTAAAATCACCCAGCCAACTTCCATGCCTAAGGTGGGACTAGAACTCACAATCTCCTGGTGATTGGTTTAAAATCACCCAGCCAACTTCCATGCCTAAGGTGGGACTAGAGCTCACAATCTCCTGGTGATCATCCCAATGTCACCCAACCAACTTTCATGCCTTAGGCAGGACTAGAACTCACAGTCCCTGGTTACTAGCCCAGTGCCTTAACCACTTCAGAAGAAGAACTGAGACGAGAGAAAAAATTCCCACTCCCCTTTCTCGTGTCACTTCTAATCTGATAGACCTTTGGTGTAGTCACTTTCCATCATGATATACTTTATGGCTTCCCATCTTCCGGGGAAAAGCTCTCAGGGTTTGAAGTCCTTTGTCATAAAGGCCATTGCTTTGTGTGGCAAAGGGCATCCATCTCATCATTTATTTATTTATTATTTATTTATTAATTTTATTTCTATACCGCCCTTCTCCCGAAGGACTCAGGGCGGTGTACAGCCTAATTAAAAACACAAAGACAGACAATATTTAAAAATAATTAAAATTATTAAATAGTAGGCCCAATTTATAAAACCCCGAATTTAAAAACCCAATTCAAAACCAATTAAAATCTTTATATTGATAGCCCAGCCTGGCGGAACAACATGGTTTTGAGGGCACAGCGAAATACACGGAGATCAGAGATTTTGCGAATTTCTGGGGGGAGTTCATTCCAAAGGGCAGGGGCTCCCACAGAGAAGGCCCTCCCCCTGAGTGTCGCCAGCCGACATAATTTGGCCGACGGCACCCTGAGGAGACCCTCTCTGTGGGAGCGGACTGGCCGGTGGGTGGCTATTGGTGGCAGAAGACGGTCTCAAAGGTAGCCAGGTCCAATGCCATGGAGCACTTTAAAGGTGGTAACCAACACCTTGAATCGCACCCGGAAGACCACTGGGAGCCAGTGCAGCTCGCGCAGGAGGGGTGTCACGTGGGCACAACGAGATGCGCCCATAACCACCTGCCATCTCATCATTTCAGCTCAACTCAATGGCCTATTTAAAGCGGAGGGATGGCCCCAAGACAAAAATTTCCCCAAAAAACTTAGTCATGTCCATTGCTTTCCTGGATGCACTTCCTGGATAAGTGGACTCTCCAGATTCTCTCTAATCCTGCTGACCGCAGCATGCATACATCTCCGAATGCTGAGTCATCCTCCCCTTTTGCTGACACCGTTATCCTTTATGGATTGCCCCCAACCCGGAGAGACACTTAAGTCGATAAAGTAAAACTCCTTACAGCTCATGTCAACCAGGCTGGGGTGGTGGGTGGAGAGAGAAAGGAAGTGTGGCTTTGATACAAAAATACGTACAGCTTGATTTAACTGTTTGTTCAGTCTAATAGTTCTGAGTCTTAATAGAGTGTAATGGGCTTAGCGGGTGTAATTAGAAACCTGTTGGCTAGACAAGTCCATCATCCCTAGGCAGCTTCTGTCAAGATGAACTCTGCGTGTTCAGCAAAGGGCCTTGAAGATTGGAGGTTGCTAAGGGGTGGGCAAAGATAAATCAAAAGGTGGCTAACCCCCCCCCATAAAAACATAAACAATAATGCAGAATAACCGAATTGGGAGGGACCTTGGAGGTCTTCTACTCCAACCCCTTCTCAAGCAAAGGATCCTATACCAACGGGGAGGACTAGAAGACCTCTAAGGTCCAACTTTATTATTCTATTCTAGTTGTCTCGTTTAATGAAAAGAAGGACTAAGGGTGACATGATAGCGGTGTTCCAATATCTCAGGGGCTGCCACAAAGAAGAGGGAGTCAAGCTATTCTCCAAAGCACCTGAGGGCAGGACAAGAAGCAACGGGCGGAAACTAATCAAGGAGAGAAGCAAGTCAGAACTAAGGAGAAATTTTCCTGACAGTTAGAACAATTAATCAGTGGAACAACTTGCCTCCAGAAGTTGTAAATGCTCCAACACTGGAAGTTTTTAAGAAGAGATTGGATAACCATTTGTCTGAAGTAGTGTAGGGTTTCCTGCCTAGACAGGGGGTTGGACTAGAAGACCTCCAAGGTCCCTTCCAACTCTGTTATTCTATTCTATTCTATTCTATTCTATTCTATTCTATTCTATTCTATTCTATTCTATTCTATTCTATTCTCTCCACTCCATTCCCTACTCTACTCTATTCTACTCTACTCTACTCTACCCGCTATTCTACTCTACTCTACTCTACTATATTATACTCGCTATTCTACTCTACTCTACTCGCTATTCTGCTTTACTGTACTGTACTGTACTGTACTGTACTCTACTCTACTCTACTCTACTCTACTCTACTCTACTCGCTATTCTACTCTACTCTACTATATTATACTCGCTATTCTACTCTACTCTACTCGCTATTCTGCTTTACTGTACTGTACTGTACTGTACTGTACTCTACTCGCTATTCTACTCTACTCTACTATATTATACTCGCTATTCTACTCTACTCTACTCTACTCGCTATTCTACTTTACTGTACTGTACTCTACTCGCTATTCTACTCTAATATATTTTTACTCACTGTTCTACTCTACTCTACTCGCTATTCTACTTTACTGTACTGTACTGTACTGTACTCTATTTTATTCTATTTCTAACTCTGAACCCAATGCAAACATTTATCCATACATTCCTTCTCAGTCCAACAACTTCACCTTGTCCAAGCATTATCCCTTTGCATTGGTTGATGCCTTCTCCAGGGCTTGTTGAACAAACCAGAGTTTTCACATCCAGCTTTCATCCTTCTTTCATACAGAGGTGTCCAGAACTGGCAAATGTCTGTTTTTAACCTACTAGCAAGGCCATTGGGAAGAAGGAAGGAGACATTTTACCTAAGAAATATAATTCAGTGTAGCTCACTTCCTTGCTTTGCTGTCTGCATTGTTTTAGGGTCTCATAGCAACCACTGTAAGAGCTTCCGATAAAAATGCAGCTTTTTTCCCTTCCTTCTTGATATTCCTTTATTATCCTCTATCTTCCTTTTTGAATAGCTATAAGCTATGCATCACTCGGAAACTATTCACCTTTATGCAATCTGAGACTTTTCTTTGGGGATTAATGGACAGAGAGCCAGAAAAAAGAGTCACAGAGTTTTGTTTTTATATATGATACCTGCAGGGAGATGATTACAAGCTCAAAAATGTAAATGTTTGACACACCACCCATAATCAACACAGCTTCCTCCTCCTATCTTCCCCACAACAACAAGCCCCTTACGTGAGGTGGGCTGGGAGAGAGGGACTCTGGCTTAAAGTCACCCAGTCGGCTTTCATGCCTAAGGCAAAACTAGAGCTCCCAGTCTCCTGGTGATTGGCACAAAATCACCCAACTGGCCTTCATGCTTAAGGTGGAACTAGAATTCACTGATTCCTGGTGACTGGTTCAAAGTCCTCCAGCTGGCTCTCATGGCTAAGGCAGTGTTGGAAGAAATATCCATCTGGTTCAGTTCCAAGGCAGGAGAAAGACACTGGAGACAAAATGGAGGCTGGAAGCTGATTGAGGAAAGATAGTTTAATGATGAAGCAGAAGCACGTGGGTGTTTCTGGGCAGCTGACCAGATGGAATTGAGAGTGGTGTGTGTGTGTGTTATACCTTCTCTTGGGCTTTGCACTTGAGCTTCCTGTTCCTGTGCAAGAACATGTATTCTATTAGCTGTTGTCAGACTCCCATGGGGCCATGTAGGGTTATGTAGGGTCATAGCTGGCTCTATAGGCAAAGTACAAATCCTAAGTGTTTGTCTGAGCTACGTTTGGTTGAAGTTTGGTGTCAGGGTTCCAAGTAACACCCCCAACGAAAGAAGACTCCAAGGCTAAAAGTTCCTCAAAGTTCCATTTTATTAGAGATGTCATATTGGCACATCTGGGAAAACCCGAATCTGAGAGCTTCCAGGTTTTCCCCACCCAAAAGAAAGTCCATGCCCCAGCACCCACATCTCCATCACATGATCCAAACCATGTTATTTTATTGTAACAGCTGAGAATTATGTTCATTCCCAGCTGAGTCCCAATTAGTTGCGAAAAAGTCCCTCGGAAGAAGTCCTTTGGGATAATCACCAACCTTTATCTTCTTTGATACCCTGCCAAAGGCCTTACTTGGCAAAGCCCCACGAGTTCAGAAACAAACAAGAGATGCTGACTGGAAACAGAGTTAGCAATGTTGCTTTCCTGTAAAAGGCCCCAAACCTTTGTTTCTCTTTTAAGCCTTCTGGGAGGGGCCAATCATCTCCTGGCCTTACTCCCAAATCATCCCTTTTGCTTTAGCTGCTCTTGCCTTCTGGCAGCTCTTATTTATTTATTTATTTATTTATTTATTTATTTATTTATTTATTTATATTTATATGCCGCCTTTCTCCCTAGGGACTCAAGGCGGCTTACAAAATGACATCTTCAATACAAATCACAATACAATACAAAATTAAAATCAATAACCCAGTTAAAAAACGATTTAAAATTATACCAGTGTATCCCCAAACGGATCAGTTTAATTGGCGGAAGAGCCACGTCTTCAGCTCGCGGCGGGAGGAAAGAAGGTCGGGGGCTGTCCTGAGCTCAGTGGGCAATCCATTCCAGAGGGTCGGGGCTCCCACAGAGAACGCCCTCCCCCTGGGGGTCGTCAGCCGACATTGTTTGGCCGACGGCACCCTGAGGAGGCCGACTCTGTGAGAGCGCACAGGACGATGGGAGAACGGCTGGAGATGGTCCTGCAAGTACCCCGGGTCTAAGCCATGTGTGCCCATGCTCTTCACATGTGTACACTAGGAACAGGCTCCTCCTGTTCCTCTGCCTCTCTGCTGTCCGACTCTGGAGGCTCCGGAGTCTGCGCATCACTCCCAGATGGCCCTGGCCCCATCTCTGCCTCCGACGCAGAGCCCTTATCCAGGCCTTTCCCAGACTTCAGGACTGGCCCATGTTGCTCCCCAGCCTCCTCACTGTCCGACTCCGCTGCCAGCTCCGCAGACTGCTGGCGGACAACACCACTAACCACAAACTGAATGAGGATCGGCTGTGAAACATGGCAAAGAAAAAAAAAGAATAGCAGACGCAGATCAAGGTTGCATGGCTGAAATAAGAGTCTTCAAAACCCAGGAAGAAATTGTTTTCTGATGTTTGGCTTTAAGAAGAAGAGGCTATGAGACATCAGGATGGAGCTCTTCAAATACCCCAAAGGATCTCACACGGAAGAAGATCGTGACCTCGCCTCTTTCTTCCCACAAAGCAAAATGGGGATTTGGTCAGGGGGACCAGTTACCAAGGAAATGGACATTGCAAACTCGAGGCCAGACAGTTTTCTGTCTGCAATGCTTCCCTGCACTAGTCATAGATTAGAAGAAAGAGCATCAAAGGATTCTGTGCTTTTGTTATTCATGCAGGGAAAAAATAGAAAAAACTACTCAATCCATCTTTGGTAACCATTTGCAAAGAAAATTGTGGGATATTTATTCAGAAGCCTCCGGATCTCTCTGTAGATTGAATTTTCATTGGTCATCCTTACTCTTTCTTTCTTTCTTTCTTTCTTTCTTTCTTTCTTTCTTTCTTTCTTTCTTTCTTTCTTTCTTTCATTCTTTCCTTCCTTCTTTCCTTCCTTCCTTTCCTTCTTTTCTTCCTTCATTCTTTCTTTTTTCCTTCTTTCCTTCTTTCTTTCTTTCCTTCTTTCTTTCTTTCTTTCCTGCCTTTATTGTTTTTACAAATAACTCAAGGCAGTGAGCATATTCAACCCATCTTCTTCCTCTTATTTTCCCCACAACAACCCTATGAGGTAGGTTGAGAGTGACTGGCTGAAAGTCACCTGGCAGGCTTTCATGCCTAAGGTGGGATTTGAACTCAGGGTTTCTTGCTTTCTAGCCTTGTGCCTTAAACCCCTAGAGCAAACTGGCTCTCAATTCACTATCAAGTCATCATATGAAATTCATTATCTACAGGCATTTTTAAGTGGGACCACTTAAACCTTTTTCAAATTATGATGTTTTTCCCAATGAAACATTTTTCCTTCCTTCCTTCCTTCCTTCTTCCCTCCCTCCCTCCCTCCCTTCTTTCCTTCCTTCCTTCCTTCCTTCCTTCCTTCCTTCCTTCCTTCCTTCCTTCCTTCCTTCCTTCCCTTGCTCCCTCCCATTCTCCTTCCTTCCTACCTTCCTACCTTCCTTCCTTCAGAATCTCCCTCCCTCCCATTCTCCTTCCTTCCTTCCTCTTTCCTTCCTTCCCTCCTTCCCTCCATCCTGCTCCCTCTTTCTCCTTCCTTCCTTCCTTCCCTCCCCTCCCTCCCATTCTCTTTCTTTCTTTCTTTCTTTCTTTCTTTCTTTCTTTCTTTCTTTCTTTCTTTCTTTCCTTCCTTCCTTCCTTCCTTCCTTCCTTCCTTCCTTCCTTCCTTCCTTCCTTCCTTCCTTCCTCCCTCCCTCCCTCCCTCCCTCCCTCCCTCCCTTCCTTATTTCCAGTTGGGATGACATTTTCATCAACTTATCTATCCCAGAAATAAAATCAATTTATGCAGGCTAAGTAAGTCTTGCTTTTATATAAGCAGTGCATACGGGAAGCTGAACATGTCTTCGTCTTCATAGCATACCATTTTATTCTGAATTGGATTTGCAATTGTGAATGCTCTTTCTGAAAACACAATGGAATATATATATATATATTCATCAGTGTTCACCATTTCGCCAGCACCAACCTCTTTCTGCATTTCACATGTTCATGAATCTGTTTACTGGAGGCAAAAGTGAGTCCTTTTTCAGCCTGTTTCATATGGAAAAAGACCTTCCATTTAAAGGCGATGGGGAGAGAGTTCACTGTAATCGTAACGGCAGGAGAGATTTTCAATGTAGTCTTGCCGAAGCATGAATGCAAAACTTGCTGTTATGACAACAAGTAATCCATTTGCAGACTATGTACTGTGAAGCCTGAATATGGGTTAT
The DNA here is from genome assembly GCF_029215685.1 of Pituophis catenifer annectens. Lineage (NCBI taxonomy): Eukaryota > Metazoa > Chordata > Lepidosauria > Squamata > Colubridae > Pituophis > Pituophis catenifer. The sequence goes on along the minus strand of NW_027256882.1, from coordinate 289,314,820 downwards.
ACTCTAAAGTAAGATATTATTATTATTATTAGTCTCATAAAAGGAGGAAAGAAGAAATGCAAAGAAGGGCAGGAAGAAGAAAGAGGAGGAGGAGGAGAAAGAAGAAGGAAGAAGGAAGAAGGAAGAAGGAAGAAGAAGAAGAAGAAGAAGAAGAAGAAGAAGAAGAAGAAGAAGGAGAAGGAGAAGGAGAAGGAGAAGGAGAAGGAGAAGGAGAAGGAGAAGGAGAAGGAGAAGGAGAAGGAGAAGGAGAAGGAGAAGAAGAAGAAAATCCTACAAACTTGAAATTTGGCACATATGTTCCTCTTGGCTTCTAGGTGCTTGCTAAGAAAGGATTTTTTGAAATGACCATCAGATCATTAGTATTTCATATACAGTATTATATTCACATGCTCTGATACTAAGGAGTTAGCCGTTCTACTCCCCATCCCCACCTGAAAGGAACTCTGTCCCAACTGCCAATTGCCTTATATTCACATGCTCTGATGCTTCCCATTTGCTAAACCGGGTGTGGACGTGGCCAGCACATGACTCATGTGGCCTGTGGGCTAGGACATTCTACTCCACCTCCCCCTCTGTTCCAACTGCCATGTTTCTTAACTGAAACATTAAGTTTCAGGCTTTAAGTATCAATTTATCATGCCCAATCACATAGTTTCGTAGCAAAGCACAGGCGTCCAGCTAGTGTGTATATATGAATACAGATAAGCGCATGGCCAGGGAAGATTTTATTAAGTGGCAAAATTCCAGATTTCCTGCTGATTCCTGGCAGTCCTAGAATCATAGCATAGTTTAGAGCATGCGTCCAACTTCATTTTCAATCCAGATGGCTCTGTTCCATTCCTTGTCCTAGAAACAGGAAGGAAGCTACTCAAAAATGATTGGTTTTGTACCTTAGCAAAAATCACCTATTATAATCCTTCTATTTGAACAATATTTGGGACACTGTATTATATTTGGGGGATGGCTCAGTGGTTAAGATGCTGGGTGTTCCAGCTTCCCAAACACGACAAACCCTCTGAAGTTAACTCAAAGATTTCTTTATTAGGAGCGCCAGCAGCAGTGGCTCTTCCATTCCAAGGACTGGCCCATAGATTTCCACTGCTCTCCTCTCCTCTGTCTTCTGTGCATCCGCACATCAGGCACTGTACCCAACTGTTCCTCCTCTTCCTCATCAGCTGCCTCCAGACCTGGGGACTGTTTACTTTCCATCTGAGGGTTGACGGACAGCCCAGTTTCTACCTCTCTCTCTCTCTCTCTCTCTCTCTCTGACAACTCCATTCCCTCTTCCCCCTCGGAGCTCTCAGGTTGCCTTGATGCTGACCCTGACTTCCACGCCTCCTCCTCATCTGATTCAGCTGCTGGAGGGGCTGGCGACTGGCAGACCACAATGCTGGGCTTGTCAACTGGAAAACCAGGAGCCCAGGTTCGAGACCCGAACACCATGTGAAGGGGTGAGTTCCTGTCCTCGCGTCAGCTCCTGCCAACCTAGCCATTTGAAAGCATGCAAATGCAAGTAGATAAATAGGTACCACCGGTGGGAAGGTAACAGCACTCTGTGACATCATGCTGGCCACATGACCATGGAAATGTCTTCAGATAGTGCTGGCTCCATGGCCTTGAAATGAACATGAACATCGACCCTTATAGTCAGCAATAACTACCGGAATAAAATCTGCAGGGACTCATTTTTATACAATATATATTTGGGACAACTTCTTGCATTCATATGCACAGTGCTTCATATTTTGTACCAAAATGTATCTTCTTTTCTACAAGATATTGTCCCCCAAAATTCTTTAAATTGATCTGACCGAAATAAATTTAAGCCAGTGATGTAAAGATTTATCCATCCTAAATTCTGACGGTGACATTTTATACATTTTTTTTCCCTCTGTTATTGTGACATCTTTTATCTTATGAATTATTGGGTTATTTTCTTTTGATCTTTGGGCACTTCGAGTAAGCTCAAAAGTTCGGCTTTAAAATCCCTTACCAGGAATTGCCAGCTGATGCACATATTTGAAATTTTGAATATATTTTATCAACATTTCTACAAAATAGCTGCTGTGGTGTTCAGTGGCAATCTTGATGGAGGAGCCCTTTCATCAGAAGGCCACTGGAAAAGACTGGCAGACTGTGAGTTCTAGTCCTGCCCTACCCATGAAAGCCAGCTGGGTGACTTTGGGCCAATCACCAGGAGACTGTGAGTTCTAGTCCCGCCTTAGCTATGAAAGCCAGCTGGGTGACTTTACAGCAAACACTCTCCCTCAGCCTCCCTCAGCCTTTGGGCCAATCACAAGGACATTTGGAGTTCTAGTCCCACCTTAGGCATGGAAAGCCAACTGGGTGATTTTAGGCCAATCACCCGGAGATTGTGAGTTCTAGTCCTGCCTTAGCTATGAAAGCCAGCTGGGTGACTTTATGGTAAATACTCTCCCTCAGCCACCCTCAGCCTTTGGGCCAATCACAAGGACATTTGGAGTTCTAGTCCCTCCTTAGGCATGAAAGCCAATCGGGTGATTTTAGGCCAATCACCCGGAGACTGTGAGTTTTAGTCCCGCCTTAGCTATGAAAGTCAGCTGGGTGACTTTGGGCCAATCGCAAGGACATTTGGAGTTCTGGTCCCGCCTTAGGCATGAAAGCCAACCGGGTGACTTTAGGCCAATCACCAGGAGACTGTGAGTTCTAGTCCTGCCTTAGCTATGAAAGCCAGCTGAGTGACTTTACGGCAAACACTCTCCCTCAGCCTCCCTCAGCCTTTGAGCCAATCACAAGGACATTTGGAGTTCTAGTCCCACTTTAGGCATGAAAGCCAACTGGGTGATTTTAAGCCAATCACCCGGAGACTGTGAGTTCTAGTCCCGCCTTAGCTATGAAAGTCAGCTGGGTGACTTTGGGCCAATCGCAAGGACATTTGGAGTTCTGGTCCCGCCTTAGGCATGAAAGCCAACCGGGTGACTTTAGGCCAATCACCAGGAGACTGTGAGTTCTAGTCCCGCCTTAGCTATGAAAGCCAGCTGGGTGACTTTACAGCAAACACTCTCCCTCAGCCTCCCTCAGCCTTTGGGCCAATCACAAGGACATTTGGAGTTCTAGTCCCACCTTAGGCATGGAAAGCCAACTGGGTGATTTTAGGCCAATCACCCGGAGATTGTGAGTTCTAGTCCTGCCTTAGCTATGAAAGCCAGCTGGGTGACTTTATGGTAAATACTCTCCCTCAGCCACCCTCAGCCTTTGGGCCAATCACAAGGACATTTGGAGTTCTAGTCCCTCCTTAGGCATGAAAGCCAATCGGGTGATTTTAGGCCAATCACCCGGAGACTGTGAGTTTTAGTCCCGCCTTAGCTATGAAAGTCAGCTGGGTGACTTTGGGCCAATCGCAAGGACATTTGGAGTTCTGGTCCCGCCTTAGGCATGAAAGCCAACCGGGTGACTTTAGGCCAATCACCAGGAGACTGTGAGTTCTAGTCCTGCCTTAGCTATGAAAGCCAGCTGAGTGACTTTACGGCAAACACTCTCCCTCAGCCTCCCTCAGCCTTTGAGCCAATCACAAGGACATTTGGAGTTCTAGTCCCACTTTAGGCATGAAAGCCAACTGGGTGATTTTAAGCCAATCACCCGGAGACTGTGAGTTCTAGTCCCGCCTTAGCTATGAAAGTCAGCTGGGTGACTTTGGGCCAATCGCAAGGACATTTGGAGTTCTGGTCCCGCCTTAGGCATGAAAGCCAACCGGGTGACTTTAGGCCAATCACCAGGAGACTGTGAGTTCTAGTCCTGCCTTAGCTATGAAAGCTAACCGGGTGACTTTAGGGTACTCACTCTCCCTCAGCCCAACCCACCTCACAGTGTTGTGGTGAATAAGGAGGAATAAGAAGTTGTGTTGGATACGTTCCCCACCTTGAGTTATTTGTAAAAATAATAAACGTGAGATACAAATAAATAAATAATCATTTATTTATTTATTTAGGAGTCCTCTCGGCTCCTAGGTTTATTTCCTCCCTCATCCACTTATCTTTGCTGTCTTTTTAAATTATTCTGAACAGGTGTCTTACAGACTCCTAACTAACTGCAGTTGCACACCTATTTATTATTAAATAATTCAATTATTTTTGAAAAATGTCCCTCAGAGAGCCAAAAAAAAAAAAAAGCCATTTGGAAAATGTTAATTAAACAAAGCCAAATACCATCCACTGGCATAATCTTTAGTTCCAAAAATGCTTCTGAGTTCCGAAGCATTTAAAGAAAGGGGGGAAAAATAAATTTATTTTTTAAAATCATTTTTCGCACTTAGGACTGTTGTAGCATCCCCGTGGTCACGTGATCCAAATTCAGACACTTGGCAACTGACTTATATTTATGACGGCTGCAGAGTCCTGGAATCATGTGATCAACTTTTGTGATCTTCTGACAAGCCAAGTCAAGGGGGAAGCCGGATTCACTTAATAACCGTGTTATGAACAACTGAGGTAATTCAATATTTCACTTAGCACCCGAAATTTGGAGCTCACTTGTGGTCCTAAGTCAAGGACTACTTTTATATTCTAGATATGGCTAGCTTGGAGCCTTCTCAGATAATGCAGGTCAACAGGCTGGACGTGAAGCTGCCCAATCGGAAGCATCTCAGCCAACATTAATAGAAACATGTAAGAGGATCTTCTCCCAATGGCCCAGAAGAGATTGAGGAAATTCCATTTGTTGATCAAGATGGATGCCATCAACCTTCAAAAATAAAATAGAGTAACAGAGTTATTAAAGGGCATGCATAAGTGCACCAGCATACCTACTGTCTCTGTCGTAATATTCCTTTTTACTTACCCTTTTCATGTATTCAAATTATGTTTATACTTTTACCTGTTAGGTCTTTGGTTATTCAGGTTTTCTCCCGCGTAAAATTGGAGGTTTCTTGGCAACGTTTCGATGAAGTCTCATTCGTCATCTTCAGGCTGGTGTTCTCGGCTTCGTGCTTCTAGGAGCAATGTGTGATCACAGCTGTTTCTTCCTTGTAACTGCCAGTGGGGATGTGAACTGATTGGGTGGGAGCTTTTACCTGTTATCTTATATAGGCTTGACAAATAAATAAAAAGAGTTGGAAGAGACCTTGGAGGATTTCTAATCCAACCCCCTTCTTAGGCAGGAAACCTTACACCACTTCAGGCAAATGGTTATCCAATATCTTCTTTAAAATTTCCAGGGTTGGAGCACTCACAACTTCTGGAGGCAAGTCGTTCCACTGATTAATTGTTCTGTCAGGAAATTTCTCCTTAGTTCTAAGTTGCTTCTCTCCTTGATTAGTTTCCACCCATTGCTTCTTGTCCTGCCCTTAGGTGCTTTGGAGAATAGCTTGACTCCCTCTTCTTTGTGGCAGCCCTTCAAATATTGAAAGTCTGCTATCATGTCTCCCCTAGTGCTTTTTTTCATTAAACTAGACCTACCCAGTTCCAGCAACCGTTCTTCATATGTTTTAGCCTCCAGTTCCCTCATCATCTTTGTTGCTCCTCTTTGCACTCTTTCTAGAGTCTCAACATCTTTTTTACATCGTGGCGACCAAAACTGGATGCAGTATTCCAAGTGTGGCCTTACCAACGCATTATAAAGTAGTATTAACACTTCACCTGATCTTGATTCTATCCCTCTGTTTATGCAGCCTAGAATTGTGTGGGCTTTTTTGGCAGCTACTGCACAGTGTTGGTGTCAGTCCTGGAAGTTATCTTTTTCATTGGAGTTTCAGGGCTGCCACATTTAGTGTCTGGGAAAACGGAAGGGAGGATTGCAAGGAGCTGGTGGAGGATTAGCCATAACAACATTCTTTTCTATGGGAGTCAAGGACACTCAGCCTGCACCCGGATAGGAGTGACTGGGAGTTGTCTCCAGTTGGGACGTTGAAATGATTGGACCGTACGATGGACTTGTAGGTGCAGGGGATGGATCTTTGACTTTCTTTTTGGTGGAGAAAACCTGGAACTCTCAGATTTGGGTTTTCCCAGATGTGCCAATATGACATCTCTAATAAAATCGACTACTGCAATGCTCTCTACATGGTGCTGCCCATGAAGACCTCTCGGAGACTTCAACTGGTGCAGAATGCAGCCGCGCGGGTAGTAATTGGAGTGTCGTGACACTCTCATGTTACACCTCTCCTACGGAACCTGCATTGGCTACCGGTTGCCCTCCGGGTGAGATTCAAGGTGCTGGTAATTACCTATAAGGCCCTACATGGCTTAGGCCCGGGGTATCTAGCGGACCATCTGCGGCCAGCAACAGCTCCCCATCGCCCAGTGTGTTCTCACAGGGAGGGCCTCCTTGGGGTGCCGTCGGCCAGACAATGTCAGCTGGCGACCCCTAGGGAGAGGGCCTTCTCTGTGGGCGCACCTACCCTGTGGAATCAGCTCCCCCTGGAGCTCCGGTGCCATTACCTTAAAACACGGTTATTTCGCCGGGCTGGTTTGGACTGAAGGGGTTTTAAAGAGGATTTTAATGGTCTTTTTATAATCTTATTGGGTATTTTTAACATTGATTTTGCTTGTTTTTATTGTTGTGAGCCGTCCTGAGTCCTTTCGGAGATAGGGCGGCATAAAAGTTTAATAAATAAATAAATAAAATAAATAAATAAATAAATAAATAAATAAATAAACAAACAAACAAACAAACAAACAAAATGGAACTTTGAGGAATTGCTAGCCTCCGAGTCTTCTTTCGTTGAGGGTGTTACTTGGAATCCTGACAGCTGGCTCATCTTTAAATGATTGTCCACTAGGACTTCAGATCCACAAAAAAGAAACATGTCACTTTGTACAGGCATATTATTTGCTTTAGGCTTACGTTCAGTTTCTTAATAATCCTGGGAAGAACCTGGGAAGGTCTGGTGCCATTTGAGGGTGACAAATAATGCTGATCAAAATGTTAAGCCACTGAATTTTAATACCTCCGTTGACCTTTTTATGGCAGCTTTTTAGCTCTCTTCTATTCTTAATTTTCAAAGTGTGCTCCGATGTATCCAATAATCTTATTAGAGGAGAAAAGCTCCTTAAGAAACAATGCGATTACTAATCTCACAGCAGAGGGCAATGATTTATTCTTCCAAAAATTAATTGATTTGCTCCCAAATTGCAAAATATCTTATTTGTGCATTCTTAAGAGTTGAAGTATTTCGAGTGGGTAGAAAGCAGGAAAAAAGAATAGTGAAAAGTCCAAAACAGAGGCAGTTTGTTCTGGTGGTTAAGACACCAGGCTAGAAACCAGGAAATTGGTTAGTCTGCTGGTGGCTCAGCAGACTAAAAGCATTGTGATTAACACCAGCTATCTGCAATTACTGTAAGTTCGAATCTCACCAGACTCAAGGTTGACTCAGCCTTCCATCCTTTCTAAGGTAGGTAAATTGAGGACCCAGTTTGTGGGGGCAATAAGCTGACTTTGTATAAAATATACAAAAGTATGAAGGCTATTGCTTAACACACTGTAAGCCACCCTGAGTCTCCGGAGAAGGGCGGCATATAAATCAAATTTAAAAAAAAATTGTGAGTTCTAGTTTCTCCTTAGGTATGAAAGCTGGCTGGGTGACTTCCGGACAGTCACCGGGAGACTTGTGAGATCTATTTTCACCTCAGCATGAAATCTGATTGGGCCAATTGTGAGGAGAGAGGGAGTACTAGTCACGCCTTTGGCATGAGAGCTGGTTGGGTGATTTATGGCCAATCACTAGGAGACAGTGAGTTCTAATCCTGTTTTATCAATGAAATGCACCTGGGGGACTTAGGATCAATCACCAGGAAACTGTGAGTTCCAGTCCTGCTCTAGACATGAAAGCAAACTGGGCAGCGGTTTGATGCCTACACATGCACACTGCATGCCAGATGCACTCTGCATGTGCGTGTGCAGTGCATGCCAAACGCACACTGCATGTACACGCATGTGCAGTATGCACTAAACGCATGCTTCGTGCAGCAAAAGGAGCCATTTGAAGATAAGTAGAACAGCGAGGGGGGGGGAAACAGCTGTGCCATGCAATTTAGATTCGCTAGAAAGTAGGATTTCCTGTTTTTCTAGCAAATATAAATTGTGTGGCACAGCTGATTGTCGGAAATACTGGTTCAGACGAACCGGTAGCTTTTTTTTACTACCAGTTTGCCCAAACCGATGCGAACTGGTAGCATTTCACCCCTGAAATTGGGTGACTTTAGGCCAATCATCAGGAGACAGTGAGTTCTAATCCTGTCTTATCAATGAAATGAACCTGGGGGACTTTGAGTTAATCATCAGAAAGCTGTGAGTTCTAGCCCTGCTCTAGGCATGAAAGCTGGCTGGGTGAGTTTGGGCCAATCACCAGGAGACGATGAGTTCTAGTCCCACCTTAGGCATGAAAGCTGGGTGGGTGGCTTTCGGCCAATCACCAGGAGATAGGGAGTTCTAGTCCCATTTTAGGCATGAAAGCCAGGTGGGTGGCTTTGGGCCAATCACCAGGAGACGGTGAGTTCTAGTCCCACCTTAGCCATGAAAACCGGGTGGGTGGCTTTGGGCCAATCACCAGGAGATGGTGAGTTCTAGTTCCACCTTAGGCATGAAGGCTGGCTGGATGACTTTGGGCCAGTCCCTCTCTCTCAGCCCAAGTGTCATCACCAAATTGTTGTTATGGGGAAAATAGGAGGAGGAAGGAGTATAAGGTAGGTTTATTACCTTGAGTATTTATAAAAATAATAAAGGTGGGATAAATCAATCAATCCCCCTTTGATCCTAGGAACCAGAGGAAACGTGACAGAACCAACAGCCTAACCACAGTGAAAGTCAGAGAAGAAGAACAAAGTGATTTTTTTAAATTATTATTATTCAAAAGGAAATAATAGCAATTTATGACACAGTGAACAACTAAACGGCAAGCGGTGATTTCTGAGAAAAATTATAATATACTAATTAAGATCCAGGCATTATGTGGCATGAAATCTGGAAGGATTTTATATGGATTTGCATATAAATATGAAAACAAAAACCTCATATTTTGCTGAATAAGCCTGGTAGAAAAGCTCTAGAGAGTAAATAAATATTAGGGGGGACTTTTCCTTCCTGCATTAAGGGGAAAAAATTCTTTTATAGTAAAAGTATCAGAACTTCCATTGATGTTATGATCTGATATAGAGTGGAATGGACACAATTTTATTTAAGTTCAGAACTTTTATAGTAATGTCAAAGCGTCAGTTTGGTTTAGTGATAAACCTATTAGGTTAGAAAGCAGGAGATCGTGAGTTCTAGTCCCGCCTTAGGCATGAAAGCCAGTTCGGTGACTTTGAGCAATCACAGGAGACAGTGAGTTCTAGTCCCGCCTTAGGCATGAAAACCAGCTGGGTGACTTTGGGCCAATTACCAGGAGAAGGTGAGTTCTAGTCCCGCCTTAGGCATGAAAACCAGTTGGGTGACTTTGAGTCAATCACCAGGAGATGGTGAGTTCTAGTTTCACCTTAGGCATGAAAACCAGTTGAGTGACTTTGAGCCAATTACCAGGAGAAGGTGAGTTCTAGTCCTGCCTTAGGCATGAAAACCAGTTGGGTGACTTTGAGCCAATCACCAGGAGATGGTGAGTTCTAGTTCTGCCTAAGGCATGAAAGCCGGTTCGGTGACGTTGAGCCAATCACCAGGAGACAGTGAGTTCTAGTCCCACTTTAGGCATGAAAGCTGGCTGGGTTATTTTGGGCCAATCACCAGGAGACAGTGAGTTCTAGAAGGAGAAGAAGAAGATCAACATATTTTTCCAGTTTATTACAAAATACAAGAGTGACTGTCTCATTAATCCAAGGAGAGATAAGAATCAGCCTTCCCAAGGTAGACAAGAGAGAAAACACAACTGGATGAACTAATTTCTATTTTACATCTATATATATAAAAGCCAAATACCACTCACTCATCAGGAAATCTCCATAACCGTAAAGCCTTCAAACTTGAAATTTGGCACGTATGTTCCTCTTGGCTTCTAGGTGGGGGCACCTACCCTCTGGAATCAGCTGCCCCCTGAGATAAGGAGGATCCAAGACCTCCATGCCTTCCGCCGAGGCCTTAAAACGTTCTTTTTTCAGCAAGCCGGGCTGGCTTAACATATTTTTTAATATTTTTTAATTTTTAATTGGTTTGTTATCTTAAATTGGGGCCAAATTAATATATATCCTTTTAACTGTTTTTTAATGTTTGTATTGTATGTTTTTATCTGGCTGTACACCGCCCTGAGTCCCTCGGGAGAAGGTACGGTATATAAATTCAAGATAAAATAAAATAAATAGGTGCTCGCTAAGAAAGGATTTTTTGAAATGACCATCAGATCATTAGTATTTCATACACAGTAGTATATTCACACGCTCTGATGCTAAGGAGGTAGACATTCTACTCCTCCTCCCCACTTGAAATGAACTCTGTTCCAAAGATCAGCTGGCTGGTACACATGTGCGCGCTAGAAATTGGAAGCTCAGGTTCCTGGTGCATAGATGCGCACCAAGGAACTGCTCTTCCGGGTTCCAGAGCTCCCACATGTGCGAAGACCAGCTGGCGTGCGAGCGCTGGGAAGCTGAGCTTCTGGTTTCTGGTGTGTGCATGCGCACCGGTCACCTGGCTTCCGGTTTTCGGCACTCCTGTGTGTACGAAGACTAGCTGGCCAGCGGGCGCCGAGAAGCTGAGCTTCCGGTTTCCGATGCGCATTCCGGTTTCTGGTGATTCCATGCGCATGGAGACCAGCTGACTGGCATGTACGTGCGCCCCAGAACTCAGAAGAGCAACGGGCAATGGCTGGCATGCCTGGAGAGATGGCTTTGTGTGCCACTTCCACCATACATGCCATAGGTTTGCCATCACAGCCCTATACCATTTCTGAGAGGTGTCAGTCCAGTCTCTTCTTGAAAGCTTCCAGTGATGAAGCTCCCACAACTTCTGAAGGCAACTTGTGTCCCATGGGTTGATTGTTCTCCCTGTCAGAAAATTTCTCCTTATTTCTAGGTTGAATTTCTCCTTGTTGAGTTTCCATCCGTTGTTTCTTGTCTTGCCTTCTGGCGCTTTGGAGAATAGGTTGGACCCCCTTCCTCTCTGTGGCAGCCCCTCAAATATTGGAACACGTTTAACTTGTTAATTTATGCTTTTGCATGTTGTGAGCCACCCAGACGCTGGATGAGATGCGCAGCCAAACAAATCAAAATAATAATGACTCTCATTTTCACTTCAAACGGTGCATCCCTTTTGCTGCTTTTCACAGAACCTGCCATTGAAACATTTCCAAAAGCTGGATTTCCTGCCCTGAAATGGATGAAGGTATCATTCAAAAGCCTCTTTCTTCTTTTCATTTAATCTCTGGAAAATCTCCTTTCATCTAACTTAAAAGACAGGACCCTATTAAACAGCATTCTTTGTTATTTCTATCCCAGCAGAGAGACCTGCTGTTTTATAACTTGTCCAGACAAATTTCTTTGGAAACCATACCGAGTGCAAATAGAAAATACAGCATCTATTTATTCAAATGGCTTAAGGAAATTAACCTGGATTGTCTATTTAGTGTCTCAAAGTTAGCAGTGGTGTCTACGCTGACTCCCATAAACTTTAGTAAGAGAATAACAGAATTGGAAGGGATCTTTTTTATTTTATTTTTATTTTTTTAAAATTTTATTTATTTTTATATGCCGCCCTTCTCCGGAGACTCAGGGCGGCTTACAATGCGTTAAGCGATAGCCTTCATACTTTTGTATATTTTATACAAAGTCAGTTTATAGCCCCCACAAACCGGGTCCTCATTTTACCCACCTTAGAAAGGATGGAAGGCTGAGTCGACCTTGAGCCTGGTGAGATTTGAATTTACAGTAATTGCAGGCAGCTGGATGTTAAATGCTGCCTTAGTAGGAGGCATTAGCCTCCTACGCCACTCAGGCTCAGGATCTTGGAGATCTTCTAGTCCAACCCCCTGCTCAAGATAAATGGCTGTCTCTTCTTGAAAACTTCCAGTAATGCAGCACCCACAACTTCTTTTAAGAAGAGACTGGACAGTCCCTTGTCTGAAATGATATAGGGCCGGGATGGCGAACCTATGGCACGCGTGCCACAGGTGGCACGCGGACCCATATCTGTGGGCACACGAAAGTTGCTCTAGCTTGGCTCTAGAGCCGGCCAGCTGATTTTTGGGCCGTCTGGGCCCACCGGAAGTTGGGAAACAGGCCATTTCCGGCCTCCGGAGGGTGGGGGAGGCTGTTTTTGCCCTCCCCAGGCTCCAAGAAAGCCCCTGGAGCCTGGGGAGGGTGAAAAATGGGCCTACTGGGCCCACCGGTAACCTTTTTGCCATCGTTTGCCAAAAGTGGGGGGGCACGGGGGCATTGAATTATAGGTGTGGGCACACATGCGCCCAACCCACCGTGCAACCCCCCACTTTTGGCATACGACAGCAAAAAGGTTAGCCATCACTGATATAGGGTTTCCTGCTTTAGCAGGGGGGTGGACTAGAAGATCTCCAAGGTCCCTTCCAGTTCTATTCTGATTGATGATGATTATTTTTGATCAGGTAAATTCCTTAATCAATTATGAAAATGTTATGGAAGTGATATATCCTATTTTTAGTAAAAAGGAATTTTTACTAAAATGCCTCATGTAATGTTGCGCTGTTTAGCAAGCTAGTTAAGCATAGACTAGAAAGAATTATAGTTCAGTGGGTACACAACTGGCCTGAAAATCTTAATCAGAGAGTATTTATCAGTGGTTCTTCATCAGATTGGAGAGATATCTCAAACGGGGTGGCATAAGGATCAGTCCTGTCTATTCTACTCTTCAATATTTTTTTTTTATTAAGAACTGGGATGAAGTGGCAGAGAGAATGTTAATCAAATTTGCACACAACGCAACTTTGGGTGGATAGTTAATACCTTAGAAGAGTGAAATAAAATCCAAGGTGGTGGACAAGAAAAATAGGCTGAAAACAAAACTTCCTAATGTCAAAAACACGTTAACAGTAGAACCTATCAGAGTTTGTTGCAGAAATTAAATCTAGAAAGCACACACAGGTAAACTGATTCAGCAGGATTGATTTAAGTAAGAAACTTCTTTATATATACGAATATATATACAATACCAATAGTTGAAAACAGTTTCTTTCAACATGGTAGAAGTTACAGGCAGAGCACAAGGCAGAAGAGAACAGTTTCATTTCAGCAGAGCAGACTACAAGTTCACACACTGGTTTCAGTTTCAATTCTGTGCCCAGACTCAGAAGCTGCAGACTAAGACACACCCTGGCTCCAGTTTGTCTCAACTCCCAATTGGCTGATTTAGTTGCTATGCCTATTCATTGGCTGACCTTGTTACCATGTCTCTGCCAGTTCATGAATAATCTGACAGAACCAATATTCCAGAAAGGTTGTGAATAGCCCTTCATTAAATAAATACAAGTACAGGCTGTCTGTAGGAGGTGACCAAGCTGAGCCTGAGGGAGGGGTCAAATGTGTCATTAATCATGAGTCCCTGCACACCTACAAGAGATCTAAATTCATCCCACCTTGAATGCTTTTCTTATCTCCCGCTCATTTCCCTTGGCTGTTAGTTGGCCAGATTCTTGTAGAGACCTTAAGCTTGCAATAAATCTTTATAGTCATTTGAACTGCCTGAATCTCCTGATTTCCCCGGTGCTTGACATTGGCCAGTCACCAATCTTGATTCCTTTAATTTGGATTTCTGAACTGAAGAGGAAGTTGAACTACCAATAGAAGAGAAAATTTATAACTTGGGGTTGAATTGTGAGGTCCTTGGAGGGAGTGGAACCAGTGTTCCCATTTTATATATTAGTGGCTTGCCCTGTCAGTGTTGGTGGGAATGACCACTCCCACCAACGCTGACAGAGCAAGTCATTAGTGTATAATATGGGAATTGAACTAATTAGCTCAAATGGCCCCTATCAAATTGTTCAGTTTACTATTCTCAATTGGATTCAGAATCAAAATGGGGAACCCTCTTCTTTGTGGCAGCCTCTCAAATACTGGGACACTGTTATCATATCCCCCCTAGTCTTTCTTTTCTCTAGACTAGCCAAACTCAAACCCTACAGCCATTCTTCATATGTTTCAGTCTCCAGGCCTTTGATCATCATAGTTGCTCTTCTCATATTTCTATTTATATCATTCATGTCGTTGGTTTGATGACTTCATGACACGTGTGACATCATTGAGGTTAAGCTATCATAGACAATAAACGAAATTCTATTTCCCAAGAATGGAGGGACAAATTCAAGGCCACTCAATGATGTCAAAATATGATTGAGTGATTGACATAATAGTTCTTTAAAGAACTGCTCAAATTACTATTAAATGTTGTCTTCCTTCAAGGAACAAAGCTACCAAGGAGGAATTCATAGTTCCCAGACTTGAGAGAAGAGCAAAATTATATGCCTTTCAAGGTGACTCAAAAACTTGGATCAAACTTAGAAGACAAAGTTTTGGAGTGTACATTCTGGAATTTTTGAAGTCTGTGTACTGCAGTGGATAATCTTCTCATGTACGTGACTTTATCCTCAACTGCAAAATAAATGTGATATTTTCCCCTAGTGACGCCTGTAAGACTTCTCCCAAGCTCACCAAATCCTGAATAAGAAGTCAAGCATCTAGAAAGCAGAGATTTATAACTCTGCCTGAAGTAGAGCCTGGCACTTCACAGAGCTGGTCCCCATTTTAAAAAGGAGAAGAAAATTGCAAATTGCTAGGTTAGATTGCAGGAAGGAATTATGCTATCTGTCTGTCTGTCTGTCTGTCTGTCTGTCTGTCTGTCTGTCTGTCTGTCTATCTATCTATCTATCTATCTATCTATCTATCTATCTACCTACCTACCTACCTACCTACCTACCTACCTACCTACCTATCCAGTGGTGGGCTCCTGCCAGTTGTAACACCCCATTACCAGGGATGAATTGCTCCCGGTTTGGACCGGGTCACCCGATCTGGTAGCAATGGGGGGTGGGCAAAAAACCAGTAGCAAAAATCCCTGCCCCTGCCCGATGCCCAGCTGAACCATGCAATCATCAAAGGCCTTTTTTTTTTTTTAACTTTTAAAAGCATTTTTTTACAACCTCTTCAGCTGATTCCACAAGCATCGGGAATTTAAAAACGTGTCTTCGTTAGAATGACTGCATTCATAACGGTCTATTCCTACTTTAATTCTTGGCTTTGTGGGATTACAATGCGACAGGTATTACAAAGCTCACTAGGCAAGATGCACTAGTTAAAGAATACAGAAAAAATATGAAAAACTAGGATAGGATAGGATAGGATAGGATAGGATAGGATAGGATAGGATAGGATAGGATAGGATAGGATAGGATAGGATAGGATAGGATAAGGTAGGGCAGGGCAGGGCAGAGCAGAGCAGAGCAAAGCAGAACAGAACAGAACAGAACAGAATAGAAAATATGGAATGTGAAAGGAATAGAATAGAATGGAATGGAATGGAACGGAACGGAACGGAACGGAACGGAACGGAACGGAACGGAACAGAACAGAACAGAACAGAACAGAACAGAACAGAACAGAATAGAATAGAATAGAATGGACTTTGGAGATCTTCTAATCCAGCCCCCTGAGCAAGCAGGAGAACCTATATCAGTGTTGGTGAACCTTTTTGGCACCGAGTGTCAAAATGGGAGTGAGCTCATGCACGCATGCACGCATGTGCTGGAAACTGGAAGAGCAGCCACCTGGTGCACCGGAACCCGGAAAAGCAAGAGGCAACAGCTCATGTGCCCGGAGAGATGGCTCTGAGTGCCACTTCCGGCACGCGTGCCATAGGTTTGCCATCACAGACCGATATTATTTCAGACAAGTGAGCATTCAGTCTCTTCTTAAAAACCTCCAGTGTTGAAGCACCCAAAACTTCTGAAGGCAACTTCTGTTCCATTGGTTAATTGTCCTCCCTGTTAGGAAGTTTCTCCTTAATTCCAGGTTGCTTCTCTCCTTGATTACTTTCCATCCATTGTCTCTTGTCTTACCTTCTGGGGCTTTTGAAAATAATTTGACCCCCTCTTCTTTGTGGCAGCCCCTCAAATACTGGAATGCTGCTATCATGACCTCCCCTAGTCCTTCTTTCTCTAGACTAGACATACTCAATTCCTGCAACGCTTCTTCACGTGTTTTTGTCTCCAGGCTTTTAATCATCTTTGCTGCTCTACTTCACACTTTTTCCAAAATCTCAACATCAATAACTCAAGGCAATCCTTCCTCCTGTCAGACTTCGATGCTATCTCAAAATAAATAAATTTCCAAACTGCCAATCTTTAAGGAAATCTTCTCTTTATTTGAGCACAGCAACCGGATCATGACTCGATGCGGACAAGACCTTTTGCCCCCCAATCCCTCCCTTTCCGATCCCCAATTCTCTGCTTCTCATTGGCTATCTTCCAAGTCATTCTCCTGACTTCTTGTCTCGTCATTTCACAGGAATGTCCACCCCCTTTCATTTCCACGAAGACCGAGCTTCAAAGGGATTTAGCAGGCAAAAGTCCAGGGCTTATCTTCCTTTCTATGTCAGCGGTGAGACACTGACACCTCCTCTTGTTTTCTCCATAGCAACAATCCTCTGAAGTGGGCTAGGCGTGACTGAGAGAGTGATGGGCCCAGAGTCACCCAACCTTTCCTGCCTTAAGGCAGGACTGGAACTCACTGTCTCCAGGTGATTTGCGCAAAATAACACCAACCGGCTTTCATACCTAAGGTGGGAATAGAACTCATTGTCTCCTACTGACTGGCCCAAAGTCAACCAGCTGGATTTCATACGTAAGGCAGGACTAGAACTCACCATCCCCTGGTGAATGGCCCAGAGTCACCCAGCCAGCTTTCCTGCCTCAGGTAGGACTAGAAAAGAATGCCTGCTGGAATTCGGTAGGTCTAGTTTAAAGCGCAGAGAAGAACAAGAAAGATGATTAGGGGATTGGAGCCTAAAACGTATAAAGAACAGTTGCTGGAATTGAGTATGTCTGGTTTAATGAAAAGAAGGATTAGAGGCAGGGGTGCTATTCAGCAGGTTCTGACAAGTTCTGGAGAACCGGTAGGAAATTTTGAGCAATTCGGAGAACCAGCAGCAGAAATTGTGAGTAGTTCAGAGAACCGGTAAATACCACCTCTGGCTGGCCCCAGAGTGGGGTGGGAACAGAGATTTTGTAATATCCTTCCCCCAGGAGTAGAGAGGGAATGGGGATTTTGCAGTATCCTTCCCCTGCCATGGCCCCCAAGCCACACCCACCAAGCCACGCCCACAAAACTGGTAGTAAAAAATATTGAATTCCACCACTGACTAGAGGTGACGTGATAGCAGTCTTCCAATATTTGAGGGGCTGCCACAAAGAAGACTGGGTCAATCTATTCTCCAAAGCACCTGAGGGCAGGAGAAGAAGCAATGGGTAGAAACTAATCAAGGAGAGAAGCAACTTATAACTAAGGTGGAATTTCCTGATAGTTAGAACAACTAATCAGTGGAACAACTTGCCTCCAGAAGTTGTGAACACTCCAATACTGGAAGTTTTTAAGAAGAGATTGGACAGCCATTTGTCTGAGGTGGTGTAGGGTTTCCTGCCTAAGCAGGGGGTTGGACTAGAAGACCTCCAAGGTCCCTTCCAACTCTGTTATTCTATTCTATTCTATTCTATTCTATTCTATTCTATTCTATTCTATTCTATTCTATTCTATTCTATTCTATTCTATTCCATTCCATTCTACCCTACCCTACCCTACCCTACCCTACCCTACCCTACCCTACCCTATCCTATCCTATCCTATCCTATCCTACTTATTCTAAATTCACTGTCTCCTAGAGATTGGCCCAAAGTCACCCAGCCAGCTGTTGTGCTTAAGGTGGGACTAGAACTTCTGGTTTCTAGCCTGGTGACTTTATTTTAAATTTTAAAGTTAGTCCAGTTTGGTCTAGCTAGTAGATCGAATTTTAAAACTTTTTTAAAAAAAATAAAAAATAAAAGCAGTGATGTTATAAACAACTGTGGGCCCTTCCATCGATTGCCAAAATACAAGGAACACCACATTGTCTTCAGAGCCGATATTGTAAAAAAAAAAACCCCGAGATTCTTAAGTCCACATTTAAGAAATGATGGGGTGATTGGATGTATAGCTATTCCCCTAAGACCAAAGATGTTATTTTTAGTTACTGTTTGGAGACTGTCAAAATTCATCGTATGGTATCAGCACAAGGAAAGGGAATAGCTGCAATCGGTCAAATTTAATTGACAACCCAGTGGAACAAAAGGAGATTTGATTTTTGTGAACTGCAAGTCTTGGAAACCTCCAATTAAATACAGACAATTAAGATTAATTGGAAGAACACTGAAGAAATCAGTGTGGGCTCACAAATGCATCCAGCTGCCCCATAATTAACTCAAACATTAGCAAGTTCCCCCAATGCAATATTAAAAAATACCTTAGAACTTTGTCCATAATTTATCTTAATAGACATTATTTGACTTTAAAAAGATAATCCTTGGTGGAGTGAGTTTTTTTTTTTTAATTTATTTATTGGCTGTTTTAAAAAGGTGTACTTTGGACATAAAGTATTAAGTATAAAACTTTGTACCTTTGTCATATTATGTTTTTTTTTCCCCCACTGAAAAGCAAAAATTGTATATGCAAAGCCTCCTGTGAGTATGATTCATGTTCTAATACAGAAAGTTTTGAAAATGGAGATAAAAATGAAACCAGAACTTTTCTTTTTGGGCTTAGTGGAAAAAGACCTAGAGAAAAAAAAAAGGAATTTTGTTAGAGGGATGCGGTGGCTCAGTGGCTAAGACACTGAGCTTGTCGATTGAATGGTTCAGTTCAGCGGTTCGAATCCCTAATGCTGCATAATGGGGTAAGCTCCCATTACTTGTCCCAGCTTCTGCCAACCTAGCAGTTCGAAAGCAGGTAAAAAATGCAAGTAGAAAAAATAGGGACCACCTTTGGTGGGAAGGTAACAGTGTTCCATGTGCCTTTGGCGTTGAGTCATGCCGGCCACATGACCACGGAGATGTCTTCGGACAGCGCTGGCTCTTCGGCTTTGAAACGGAGATGAGCACCGCCCCCTAGAGTTGGGAACAACTAGCACGTATGTGCGAGGGGAACCTTTACCTTACTGGATATGTTGACCGCAGCAAGACTATTGTATGCGCAAAAATGGAAGGACACTTCGATTCCTTAGTGTTAAGGATATTGTTGTTGTGTTACCAACCAGCAGAGTGTAGAGCACAGAGAAACGTTGCTGAGAGCAATGAATAAGAGATGTGCAAACTGGTTTATCAAAAGTTTACTTTATAATGAAAAAACAATCTCATAGTCTTTAAATCAATCCAAGTCTTTGCCAGTTAAATCAGTCCAGTGATACAAAAATCTTCTTACCACACAAACAGTAGTTGGTTAGAATAACAAACTCACTCTGGTTCACAAACCATGATGGTAGCAGATCCATCCAACCGATGATAGCACAATGGTAGCAACTCCACACACTATGGTAGCTTATCATCAACTGAATATGTTACAGTACTTTTCTTAAATACGTTTACAACTAGTGATTATCTAATTGCAGCATGACTCAGCATTACAATGAATCAGCAGGAAAACTCTAATGTCACACAATACATATTCATATTAAAGTCACAGAACACATATATTGCCTGGACAACTTGTTAGGCTCAAACCATATCCTAACACTTAGCATGGAAGAATAGTTGCGGAAGTCGATGGAGTTGGCGGAAATGGCAAAACTGACTACCTTGATTAAAGAAAAGAACATAAAGTACTTTTGTTTCCACATGGAAACTGCTCCTGAACTTCGTGGTTGATGTGGAAAACAACGAAATTCTGACTTTGGGTTTTACAGATTAGATTGATAGATCTTTATAGAAATTGCTTGTTCATACTATTATGGAAAAGCAAAAAGTTGCAATTTTATGTTAATGCCTTATTTTACTGTAACAGAGAGAGTTGGAAGTCAATGCTTCTTTTTCTTTTTTCTTTTCCCTATCTTCCCTCACTTCCCTTCCCCTGTTCCCCTGCCCCCTCACTGGTCTTCTAATTACTTTTGTATTTTGTATTGTATAATACTCTATAACTCAATAAAGAATGTTTAATAAAAATGCAAAGCCTCCTGTGTTCCCATTTGAATATCGAACAGGTCACTATAGGTGTTGTGGTCTGCCAGCAGCCAGCAGAGCTGGCAGCGGAGTCAGACAGTGAGGAGGCTGGGGAGGAACATGGGCCAGTCCTGGAGTCTGGGGAAGGCCTGGATGAGGGCTCTGTGTCGGAGGCAGAGATGGAGCCAGGGCCATCTGGGAGTGATGCGTGGACTCCGGAGCCTCCAGAGTCGGACAGCAGAGAGGCAGAGGAACAGGAGGAGCCTGTTCCTAGTGCGCACATGCGCAGAGCTGCCAGAAGGCATGAACAGTTAAAACAAAAGGGACAACTCGGGAGTAAGGCTTTGAGATGATTGGCCCCTTCCATAAGGCTTAAAAGAGGAACAAAGGCATGTAGATCCTTTGCAGGAAAGCAACATTGTTAATTCTGTTCCCAGTCGGCATCTCTGTTTGATTATGGACTCCATGTGGCTTTGCCAAGTAGGTCTTTGGCAGCGTGTCAAGGGAGATAAAGGTTGGTGATTATCCCGAAGGACTTCTCCTGAAGGACTTTTTGCAACTAATTGGGACTCAGCTGTGAATGAATGTAATTCACAGCTGTTGCAATAAAAGAGGTTTCTGGGACTACTTGTGTTTTTTTAATGACTCAGGAAGCCGAGATTATCTTTACCCAGCTCAAAGGTTTAACCAGTGGTGGTATTCAGCCGGTTCGGACTGGTTTGGGTGAACTGGTAGTGGCAACCTGCGGGAGGGCCCTCACCCACCCCCCCGCCCCAGTGCTATGCTTTCCTATTTAGCCACATTTTCTAAGCCATGTCCATGTGTGCAAGCCACCTGTGTGAGCAAAGTGCATGTGCGGAAGGCCGCACTCACATTTTCGGTGCGCAGCGAACCAGTGGTAAAATTATGTGAAACCCACTTCTGGGTTTAACTCCATACAGTTGGCTGCAGGTAGTTCTCGACTTACAACAATTCATTTAGTGACTGTTTGAAGTTCGAGCAGCACTGAAAAAAGTAACTTATGACTGCTTTTCACCCTGACAACCATGGCAGCATTCCCCATAGTCAGGTGAACAAAATTCGAATACTTGACAATGGATTCATACAGGTAGACCTCGACTTACGACTTACAATTGAGCCCAAAAGTTCTGTTCTTAAGTGAGAGATTTGTTAAGAGAGTATTGTCCCATTTTACAACCTTTCTTGCCGCCGTTGTTAAGTGAATAATCACAGTTGATAAGTTAGTCACAGGGCTGTCAAGTGAATCTGGCTTCCCCATTGATTTAGCTGGTCAAAAGGTTGCAAAAGTGAATCAAATGACCTTGAGACACAGCAACGGTCTTAAGTATGAGTCAATTGCCAAGCATCAGAATTTCGATCACATGGTCATGAGGATTCTACAAAGGCCTTAAGTGTGAAAAACAAAAAGAAAGAAGAAAGGAAGGAAGGAAGGAAGGAAGGGAGAGAGAGAGAGAAAGAGAAAGAAAGAAAGAAAGAGGGAGGGAGGGAGAAAGTTAGGTAGGAAGGAAGGAAGGAAAGGAAGAAAAGAAGAATAAAAAAAGAGAGAGAAGGAAAGAAAGAAGAAGGAAGGAAAAAAGAGGGAAGGAGAGAGGGAGGGAGGAAGCTAGAA
>NW_027256882.1:289210450-289292998 GCF_029215685.1 Pituophis catenifer annectens | reverse complement strand
AGACGGGGATGTTGTGAGCAGGCTGATGGAGCACACGGTAGCAACTGCTCCGTGGACAGTGAGTTGTGCGCAGTGGTCCACAAACTCATTATATGGGATCAGGTTGTGCTCAGGAGTAGGGAACCGTTAGTCAGCTTAACAGACTCCGCCACATTTGCATAGCTTTCAAAAAAAAATAGAGAAACTCTCCTTTATTTCAGAAAATCTGTTAAAGGCATATTCTATCAAAACGGAAGCCAACTTCTCTAAGGCAGAAAATCCCCATCTGCTTAAGCTCAACCTTGACAATTGGGCACGAAGGGAGCCTACATTCGGGTCACTCGTCTCAAACTGGAAGCAGATTTGATTTAAAATCAAGAGGATTTTTTTGAACAGGTATAATAGGTCTTCTACAAGCCACAGTAATGTTAGGGGAAGCAGAGGCAGCCACAGAGAGGTCAAAAAAGTCAAGGCAGCAACTACAGCCATGGTGCTATATGCATGATATGGACAGGACAGGACGGGACAGGACAGGACAGGACAGGACAGAAAATATGGAATGGAATGGAGTGGAATGGAGTGGAGTGGAGTGGAGTGGAGTGGAGTGGAGTGGAGTGGAACGGAATGGAATGGAACGGAACGGAACGGAACGGAACAGAACAGAATAGAAAAATATGGAAGGGAAGGGAATAAGGAATAGAATGGAATGGAATGAAGGAGATGGAGAAGAGAGGAGAGGAGAGGAGAGGAGAGGAACGGAACGGAACAGAATGGAATGGAATAGAATAGAAAAATATGGAAGGGAAGGGAATAAGGAATAGAATGGAATGGAATGAAGGAGATGGAGAGGAGAGGAGAGGAGAGGAGAGGAACGGAATGGAATAGAATAGAAAAATATGGAAGGGAAGGGAATAAGGAATAGAATGGAATGGAATGAAGGAGATGGAGAAGAGAGGAGAGGAGAGGAACGGAACGGAACGGAACGGAACGGAACGGAATGGAACGGAACGGAATAGAATAGAAAAATATGGAAGGGAAGGGAATAAGGAATAGAATGGAATGGAATGAAGGAGATGGAGAAGAGAGGAGAGGAGAGGAGAGGAACGGAACGGAACGGAATGGAACGGAATAGAATAGAAAAATATGGAAGGGAAGGGAATAAGGAATAGAATGGAATGGAATGAAGGAGATGGAGAGGAGAGGAGAGGAGAGGAGAGGAACGGAATGGAATAGAATAGAAAAATATGGAAGGGAAGGGAATAAGGAATAGAATGGAATGGAATGAAGGAGATGGAGAAGAGAGGAGAGGAGAGGAACGGAACGGAACGGAACGGAACGGAATGGAACGGAACGGAATAGAATAGAAAAATATGGAAGGGAAGGGAATAAGGAATAGAATGGAATGGAATGAAGGAGATGGAGAAGAGAGGAGAGGAGAGGAGAGGAACGGAACGGAACGGAATGGAACGGAATAGAATAGAAAAATATGGAAGGGAAGGGAATAAGGAATAGAATGGAATGGAATGAAGGAGATGGAGAGGAGAGGAGAGGAGAGGAGAGGAGAGGAGAGGAGAGGAGAGGAGAGGAGAGGAGAGGAGAGAAGAGAGAGAAGAGAAGAGAAGAGAAGAGAAGAGAAGAGAAGAGAAGAGAAGAGAAGAGAAGAGAAGAGAAGAGAAGAGAAGAGAAGAGAAGAGAAGAGAAGAGTTCAGGGTAAAATAAAATAAATAAGGAGCACATTATCTCTCTTCCCCACAATGTGGAAAGCTCCATCCCTTTACATTATAAAGTCCTTTTGCGGAGTGAAAGCCAAGCCTGTTTTCCGCAGTTGTGCACCCCGACGTAGACTTAAACACAACTTTCAGAAACCTCCTTAAAAACGGCTCTATATATATATATTGAAAAAGTGCTTTCTTTTTAGACGCTCAGCTGCTGATGGCATCTACTGTTCTTTTTTAAAGGATCTGTCAGGGTGATTTTTAAAGCCAACCGGTGGCTGTATATCTGTGGGAAACTTTAAGGAAACTGCCAGTATTAGATAAATGGATGCTATTAAAGGTTTAAGTTATGGCAGTCAGAGAGCGGGTGCCTTTTTCTGGTTTATGTCCTTTCTTTCTTTCTGCCTGCAACACCGTCCTGTGTTTCATTCGACTCCTTTTATCAAACCCCTGAACGCAGCAATCAAGGCTGTCTAAAGTTTGTTTCCTTTATCAGAGGGCACCGGGGACTCGCTTTTATATACGGTCTCATCAATTGAGGAAATGTCAATGCAGAAGTTCTGGGTTTTACAGCCTTATCAAAAGGACGATAAAAGAAAAGGAATCCTTCTCTTGGTAGTTCATTGATGGCCTGCAATATAATGTGGCTTTCCAAGGACTACTAGACTCAGCAAATAAACCCTGTCTTGGTCAATGTTATTCGACATCCGGATAAAAGCACGGAGAAACAAGAGGCCATCAAGCACTTCTCTTTGGCCAAGATTTAGAGACGGGCAGTGGTGAAATCCAAATTTTTCTACTACTGGTTCTGTGGGCATGGCTTAGTGGGCGTGGTATGGTTTGGTGGGCGTGGCAGGGGAAGGATACTGCAAAATCCCCATTTCTTCCCCACTCCAGGGCCAGCCAGAGGTGATATTTGCCTGGTTTTCTGAACTACTCAAAATTTCCACTACCGGTTCTCCGAACTGCTCAAAATTTCTGCTACCGGTTCTCCAGAACCTGTCAGAACCTGCTGGATTTCATCCATGGAGCTGGGCTACATGTTACACTCACTCGTTTACTGCAATTAGTTTTTTTTAATTATTATTAATAATTTTTATTAAACAGTTTTTAAAAAACAAACAAACAAAAAACAAACAAAAACAGATATTTACATCTTCTTTTCAACATCTTCACTTCAGTAATCCATATTTATACATTTTCTCTTTCTCATCTTAATATATCTTTTATACATATATTTCTAGTATATCATTTATATATACCCTTATAATATATTCTCTTAATCTAAATATTTTATTTATATTTAACATAAACAGGTACCTAATTTCATTTCCACAATTTATATCTTCCCATTTGTTTCCATATATTCCTCCACCTAATTTAACCATTGTTTAGTTTTCTTTTGTCCCCCCCCCTTTTTTTCCCCCACTTTCTCCTCCAACCATTTATACCAATTTATACCATTTATATCGTTTACTGCAATTGTTAATGACTGTTCTGGGGGAGGGGTAGCAACATTTAACAGTCCCTTAAAGATTCTGAATTCATCCTGTTTCATGCTGTGTTTACTTCTCCTTCGGTTTCTTTTTTTTTTTTTTTTTTAATTTGATTTATATGCCGCCCTTCTCCGGAGACTCAGGGCGGCTTACAATGCGTTAAGCAATAGCCTTCATTCTTTTGTATATTTTTATACAAAGTCAGCTTATTGCCCCCACAAACTGGGTCCTCATTTCACCTACCTTAGAAAGGATGGAAAGCTGAGTCAACCTTGAGCCTTGGAGAGATTCGAACCAGCAGAAATTGCAGGCAGCTGTGTTAATAACAGGGTGCTTAGACCACTGTACCATCAAGACTCTTTTCTTGCAATGTTGGGCTGAATTTTATTTATTTATAAAATTTATTGGCCGGGCTACATGTTACACTCACTCCTTTGCTGCAATTATTAAATGCCTGTTCCGTGCGGGGTAGCGCTCTATGTGAAAGTTTAGGAATAATCAGGATTCCTAAGCTTTCACACTGTTGTGGCCCATCAGCTGCCTGTGCAGATTGTAGCTGATTCTGACAGCAAGGAAGCTGGTGTGGTGCTGCGCCAGCAGCCTGTGCAGCTGGCGCTCGAGTTGGACAGTGAGGAGGCTGGAGAAGATGTGGTGCCAGAGGCGGGGATTCAGCCAGGGCCTTCAGAACCTCCAGAAGCTCCTTTAAGTGAAGAGGATGAAGAGGAGGAGCCTCTTCTCGATGCACGGGTGCACAGAGCTGCCAAAAGACAGGAGTGGCTCCTGAGGAGGAGGTCTCCTCGAGAGTAAGGCTTGGGGCTAATTGGCTACTCCCTTAATCTATTTAAGAAGGAACGCCGCTTGTAACAAGCTGTAGAGAACAACTTTAGTTCACTCTCTTTCGTGTCTGCAAAATTGCTTCTGGGCTTTCTGCCAATTCTAGTAAGACTGTGATTACTTTATCGTAGAATTCTGGTAGGCTGTTAAGTCATTAACAGCCTTTGAATGATAAAGACTAAGTTATTTTGAGTAAATAAGCTTTATATAGAGTTTGTGTGTGCTGCGTTCTTTGGGGTCCGTAGCTGGGGCAGAACACACACAGAGCGTGATCCCCCAAGGAACAGGCATTTAATAATTGCACTTGTAGCAAAGTAGTGAGTGTATCATGTAGACTGGCTACAAAACAAAAGAGGAACATCACCAACACAACACCTTCTACTTGGTACCCCAGCTGTTCCCATCCCTAGATATAAAGAATTTGAATTCATCCTGCTTCATGCTGTGGTTACCTCTCCTTTAGTTTCTTGCAATGTTGGGCTGAATTTTATTTATTTATAAAAATTTATTGGCCAGGCTACATGTTACACTCACTCGTTTACTTCAATTGTTAAATATCTGTTCTGGGGAGGGGAGGTAGTGCTTGTTCTGTCCCCGTCTCACACATGGACCCCCACAGACAGCAACAGTTAAAGAACTCAACCGACAAACAGTTTATCCGGTATCAGAATTGGCAGCAACCCAGTGGCTGGCTGCCAGGTATTCTTTACTCACGAGGGGGGAGTTTCTCCCTTCGTCCGGGAACAAAGCCAATACACAATAATCAACAAAGTCCAGTAAATACAAAGAAGGTCGTCCGATATCCGTTTTTTGCTTGTCACAGAGCTGAACCGGCCACCACACCCTCTTTTATACCCTGTGGGATGTGGTCCAATGACTCAGCCTAATCCCTGGCACGCCTCTTCTTCTGCTGTGCGTGCTTATCTCTGTGATGCTGCCGGGGATCCAGCCAAGACTCATCTCCCTCATTACTCTCCACCTGTGGCTGCGTGGACATGCTTGGCCCCGGGCCTATCTCTTGACCTTCGGCAGACACCGAAGGCATTGCCAGAGAGGAGGGTCCTGGAGAGGGAGGCCTTCACTCTCGGAGTCCTCTCCTGCCGATAACACAGGCTCAGGTAACGGAGCCACAACAGTGCTCTGTGAGAAAGCTTAGGAGTCCTGATTAAGTGAACAAAAGAGCAATGTGACCAACACAACAGCTTGGTACTCCAGCTGTTCCCCAGCTGTTCCCTGTTGGTCTCATTCCTAAATAAAAAGATTCTGGGTCATCCTGTTTCATGCTGTGCTTACCTCTCCTTCAGTTTCCGGAAAGGCCTCTGACAGCGAAATGGAGGCCGGTGGGGTGCCACGCACATCAATCTAGAGCCCATTTCTTGGCTGCAGAGGCCTTTCCTGAAGGCCTCTGATGGCAAAACTGAGGCCGGGGTTGATGCGCCTGCACGAACGGCGGCAAGCAGCCACAGAAGAAATGGGCCTGCAAGGTAGGTGTTGGAGTGCGCGGGCTCACATTTGTGAACTGGTAGCGAAGGTAAGTGAATACCACCCCTGAAGCTGTTCCATTGGTCTCTTGTTCTCACTGTCAGAAAATTTCTCCTCATTTCTAGGTTGAATCTCTCCTTGTTCAGTTTCCATCCATTATTCCTTGTCTGGCCTTCGGGTGTTTTGGAAAATAGCTTGACCCAGTGGTGAGATTCAAATAATTTAACAACCGGTTCTCTGCCCTAATGACCAGCTGGGTAGGTGTGGCTCAGTGGTCATGTGACTGTGTGGGCGTGGCCAACTCAATATCATTCACGTCGATGGGCGCTTCGCCTTAGCTGTTACAATGTAATAAGGGTTAAACATAGAGGCAGTTTCTGTAAGCAGGGCAATAAAGATTAGGCTAGAAACAACACCAGAATGTTTCCTTCCTGCCTTCCTTACAGGATTAGCCCTGTAAAGTGGAAAAAAAAACCAAAATAAGATTTCTTTTAACAACCGGTTCTCCCGAATAGGTGCGAACCGGCTGAATTCCACCACTGGCTTGACCCCTTCCTCTCTGTGGCAATCCCACAAATATTGAAATTGCTGGACAACTCCCAGCTACAGCTCTAACCAGGGGTGACCAATCTTGGTGACTTTAAGACATGTGGACCTCAACTCCCAGAATTCCCCAGCCAGCCTGACTGGGGAATTCTGGGAGTTGAAGTCCACAAATCTTAAAGTTGCCAAAGTTGGGCATCTCCTAGAAATGTTGAAAGATATTTAGGAAAAAAAAATTTGTATTCCGTCTAAAACCAGAAATTAAACCATCTAGAAGTCAACAAGAAAGAAGAAGGAAGGGGAAAATAGTCTGGGGAAAATTCCACAGTGGTCTTAAAGATTAAAAGAAGTTCCAGAAAGTATGTGGCAAAATGAGGCTGAAACTCATCACATTTCAAAATAACAAGCCAGATCTTTGGATGTAATATTTTAAGCTTTGGAAAATATTGCTTTTTTTTTTCGTTTTGACACAACCGCTGCAATATTTACATATTGCACAGATCCGTTGCTTGCATTTATGTCAAGTTTTCTCAACTGACAATAAAGGAATGGTAACCAGCGGGGTTAAATTCAAGGTCAATTATGAATGTGTTTCTAACAGCGATGAATATAACATGACATAGAAATCCTTCACCATCATCTATATGTTTCTCTTGCAAAGACTGTTGGCTTGATTAAAATAATGTATGAGGGAAAGCCTGGCTAACTGCAGACAAATATCAAGGCTGAATTGAAAGCTTCCTCAGACAGTTTTCACGAGAAAGATTTGAGAATATTTTGAAACAACATTTGGGTATCAGCTTGATATTGTTAAAAAAAATGTTGTTAACTCTTCAGGCTATGGATCCTGATTTTTCTCAAAACGCACGATGAAACAAGTTCATTTTCCTTATTTCCAGCAAACAGTTTTGATTTCACACTGTACTTAAGATGTTATCTATTTTCTCCTTTAAAAGGTAAGTCAGAAAGTATTAGAATCTGTTTATTAAAGGCATTATATTGTTTTTTGTTTTGTTTTTTTTAAAAAAAACAGTTGTTAACTCTTCAGGTTATGGATCCTGGTGTCAAGGCCTGGAAGCCATCTTTTGCATTGGGCCTTCAGGCCTGCCACATTTCCTACTGTGGGAAATTGGGAGGGGGGATTGTATGGAGCAGTGGTGATACATAGTAGTCAAAATAACATTCTTTTCTCAGAGAGTCAAGGACATTTTGCCATGCACCTGGAGGGCTGGAACTGGGAGGCCTTTCCAGTTGGGATGGCGCTGTGATTGGAACATGTGATGGACTTGTGGGTGCTGGGCAGAGACTTGGACTTTCTGTTGGGTGGGGAAAACCTGGAAGCTCTCAGATTCAGGTTTTCCCCGATGTGCCAATATGACATCTCTAATAAAGTGGAACTTTGAGGAACTTCTAGTCTTCTTTCGTTGGGGGTGTTACTTAGAACCCTGACACCTGGTTTTCTCAAAACACACTAGACAAGTCTATTTTCCCTATTTCCATCCAACACTTTTGATCTGAATAGAATAGAATAGAATAGAATAGAATAGAATAGAATAGAATAGAATAGAATAGAATAGAATAACAAAGTTGGAAGGGACCTTGAAGGTCTTCTAGTCCAACCCCCTGCTTAGGCAAGAAACCCTACACCACTTCAGACAAATGGTTATCCAATCTCTTCTTAAACACTTCCAGTGTTGGAGCATTCACAGCTTCTGGAGGCAAGTTGTTCCACTGGTTAATTGTTCTCACTGTCAGGAAATTTCTACTTAGTTCTAGGTTGCTTCTCTCCTTGATTAGTTTCCACCCATTGCTTCTTGTCCTGCCCTCAGGTGCTTTGGAGAATAGCTTGACTCCCTCTTCATTGTGTTAATCCCTGAGATATTGGAAGACTGCTATCATGTCTCCCCTAGTCCTTCTTTTCATCAAACTAGACATACCCAATTCCTGCAACCATTCTTCATATGTTATCTTACACTGCACTTCAGCCAAATTTATTTAATTTGTTTTATCTCTATTTTAAATTTTGTATTTCCATGTTTTATTTTTATGGCTGTTCACCGCCCTGAGTCCTTCGGGAGTAGGGCGGTATACAAATTCAATAAATACAAATACAAATACTTAAGATGTTATCTATTTTCTCCTTGAAAAGGTAAGACAGAAAGTATTAGAATCTGCTTATTAAAGGCATTTTTTTTCCCAATCAGCCAAGATTACATTCGTATGATGTTCTTCAAACTTGATAGTCAGGGTAGTTATATGCAGTTCACATGTTTCCCACTGGAACACATGAACATGTACCCCAAAATGCTTATCTTTAAACAAGAGCTTTCATCAGATGCTCCGAGCCCCAGATCTGAGATCTCTACCTGTACAGGTAGTCCTCAACTTACAACTGAGCCCAAAATTGATGTTGCTAAGTGAGAGTTATTAAGTGCGTTTTGCCCCATTTTATGACTTTTCTTTCCACGTTTGTTAAGTGAGTCTCTGCCGTTGTCAAATTAAGTCGTTAAGTGAATCTGGCTTTCCCCGTTGACTTGGCTTGTCAGAAGGTCGTAAAAGGGGGTTACGTGACCCTGGGGGTTACTGCAATCATCATAAATGTGAGTCAGTTGTCAAGCACCCGAATGTAAATCCCGTGACTAATGGGGATGCTGCAATGGTCATAAGAGTGGAAAAAATGGCCATAAGTCACTTTTTTTTCAGTGCAGTTGTAACTTCAAATGGTCACTAAGTGTTGTAAGTTGAGGACTGTTGTGGCCCGCCAGTGGCCTGCGCGGATTGTTGCTGATCCAGATGACGAGGAAGTTGGTGTGGCGTTGCACCAGCAGTCTATGCAACCGGCGCTCGAGTCGGACAGCGAGGAGGCTGAAGAAGATGTGGTGCCAGAGGCAGGGATACAGCCAGGGCCTTCAGAACCTCCAGAGGCTCCTTTAAGTGAAGAGGACAAAGTGGAGGAGCCTCTTCTCAATGCTCGAGCATGCAGAGCTGCCAAAAGGCAGGAGTGGTTACTCAGGAGGAGGTCTCCTCGAGAGTAAGGCTTGGGGCCAATTGGCCACTCCCTTAGCCTATTTAAGTTTGCACACAGCTTGTAAAAAGCTGCAGGAAACAACGTGTGTTCGTCCGTTCGTTTGCTGATCATTGAATTTGAATTTTCTCTGCAAACCTAGCTTCTGGGCTTTCTGCCAACTCTAGTAAGACTCTATCTTATCTGTGGAATTTCTGGCAGGTTGTTAAGAACGTTTTATTAACAGCCTGCATTTGCAAAAAACTGTGTTTTGAAGTAAACTGAGTTTTGTTCGAAGTTTGTGTGTGCTGCATTCTTTGGGATCCGTAGCTGGGGCAGAACAAGGACTGCCTGTACTTAAGCAGGCTAGCCAAGCCCAAATCTTGCAACCGTTCTTCCAATGTTTTAGTCTCCAGACCTTATTAATATCCCATCCCAAACAAATGATTGTCTAATCTTTTCTTGAAAACCTCCAGTAATGGAGCACCCACAACTCCAGGAGACAAGTTGTTATATTGATTACTGTCAGGAAATTCCTCCTTATTTCTAGGTTGGGACCCCCTCGGAGGAGCTTCCACCCATTGCTTGTTGCCCTGTCCTTAGATGCTTTGAAGAATAACCCAACAAACCAACAGCCCTTCAAGTTGTTGTGGCCCATTAGTGGCCTGTGCAGTTAGTAGCTGATTCCGACAGTGAGGAGGTTGGTGTGTGCTGCACCAGCAGCCTGTGCAGTTGGCGCTCAAGTCAGACAATGAGGAGGCTGGAGAAGATGTGGTGCCAGAGGCGGGGATTCAGCCAGGGCCTTCCGAACCTCCAGAAGCTCCCATAAGTGAAGAGGAAGAAGAGGAGGAGCCACTTCTCGATGCACAAGCGTGCAGAGCTGTTAAAAGGCAGGAGTGGCTCCTCAGGAGGAGGTCTCCTCGAGAGTAAGGCTTGGGGCTAATTGGCCACTCCCCTAGCCTATTTAAGGAAGGACAACGACTGATGCAATTTGCAGGAAACAACTTCGTTCATATTCCTTCGCGTCTTGATTCCAGAAACGTTTGATTCGGTTCTTGTTTCTCTCTTGACAATTTTCCTGCAAATTGCTTCTGGGCATTCTGCCAACCACAGTAAGATTACGGTGATCTGAAATACTGTGCCTCAGAACTGAGTTATTATTCTTTGGATTCTTTTAATGGCTGTTAATGAAGTTAAATTAATAGCCCTTGTTCAGAAAAGACTGATTTAAACTGTACTTGTGTTTGAACAACTACTAAGAAAGCTCATTAGTAGTCCTTAATTAGTAAACTAAGGTTTGTATGGACTTTGTGTGTGTTGCGTTCTTTGGGGTCCGTAGCTGGGGCAGAACACATGTACTGGGAGATGGCTATCACGTCTCCCCTAAACCTCCTCTTGTATGTTGCGTACCCCATCAGTTAAAGAATTCCAATGGGCAGGGTCCAAGAAGAGAACCTTCTGTGACATTGCCCCCACCCTTTGGAACACTCTCCCCATGGAGATGAGGCAAGCCCCCGTCCTCCTGGCCTTTGAAAAGGAGCTAAAACATGGGAAGCAGCAGTGGGATTCAATTTTTTTTTACTACTGATTCTGTGGGTGTGGCTTGGTGGGCGTGGCAGGGGAACGATACTGCAAAATCCCCATTCCCTCCCCACCCCACTAACCTGCTTTCCAGCTCCATCCTCCTGTGCAGGGCAACAAAGACCATGCTGATCAGCTGGGCGGCAGTGAATAGATCAATTGGATGCCCCAGCCTTAAAGGCTAGGCCTCCCTGCAGCCCCCTGGGAGCAAAAATGAGCTGTTGGGGGGGGCATACCACACCCCCCAAGCCCTGTTTTGGACCTAGAGGGCCTCCCTGCACTTACCTGGGAGCCAAAACAGGGTGCATGGTGACTCCTGGAAGGGGCAGGGGGCGGGGCCAGCCAGAGGTGATATTTGCCAGTTCTCCGAACTACTCAAAATTTCTACTACCGGTTCGCCAGAACTGGTCTGAACCAGCTGAATACCACCTCTGATTGGAAGCCCAGAGGAGTACAGAACTGTGAGGCTGATTAGTCTTTTGAAGGTCCTCCCCTTCTCTTTTAACTAACTTTAATAATATTGAATCTCTCCTGCCTTTTCCTATTTTTTAAGCTTTTATGTTGTACGTTGTACTTTATATTTTCACACAACTGTCTTCCAACTACTTGAGCAACTGTCACAGAGAAGAGGGGTGGGGGGGTCAACCTATTCTCCAAAGCACCTGAGAAGCAATGGGTGGAAGATGGTTAAAGAGAGATCCAACTTAGAAGGAAGGAGAACTTGTCTGACAGTGCAAAAAATTAATCCACGGAATAGTTTGCCTTCCGGAATTTTGGATGCTCCATCACTGGAGGTTTTCAAGAAGAGGCTGGAGAACCATTTGACAGGGATAATTTAAGGTCTTCTGTCCTAGGAAGGGAGTCGGAATAGAACACCTCCGAGGCAGTGGTGAAATCCAATTTTTTTTTACTACCGGTTCCATGGGCATGGCTTGGTGGGCGTGGTGTGGCTTGGTGGGTGTGGCAGAGGAAAGATACTGCAAAATCTCCATTTCCACCCCACTCCAGGGGAAGAATACTGCAAAATCTCCATCCCCACCCTACTCCTGGGGGAAGGATACTGCAAAATCTCCATTCCCACCCCACTCTAGGAGAAGGATACTGCAAAATCTCCATTTCCACCCACTCTAGGAGAAGGGTACTGCAAAATCTCCATTCCCACCCCACTCTAGGAGAAGGATACTGAAAAATCTCCATTCCCACCCCACTCTAGGGCCAGCCAAAGGTGGTATTTGCCGGTTCTCCGAACTGCTCAAAATTTCCGCTACCGGTTCTCCAGAACCTGTCAGAACCTGCTGGATTTCAAGGGTCCTTACCCCGAGGTCCTTACCAGGCCTATGATTCTATGTTCTAATATTTTATTGTACACCACCGAGGGTCCCTCTTTGAGGGAGACGGGTGGTTCAGAAATGTGAAAAATAAATAAATAAAATGAATCGAAATAAATAAATAAATAAATAAAATGAATCGTGTTTATCGAGTCCATCTCAACTTCTAAAAGCACCATGCGTATAGTATAGGATTGATACAGGAGACTGATATTAGTGTCATAGAAAAGTTTTAGGGAGAGGGATTCCACGCTTGAAGAATCATTACAGATTACAGATGAACACAGTTGGAAGGGATCTTTTGCAGGGGTGAAATTCAGCCGGTTCTATGCGGCTCGGGCAAACTGGTAGCGGCGGCTGCAGGAGGCTCCACCCATCCATGCAGATGTCATGATGTCACTTTTTTTGCGATGATTTTAAGCCTCTGTGCATGTGCAGAAGGCTTTGCGCATGCGCGGATGATGTGGTGCACGCACATTTGCGAACCAGTAGGGAAGGTAAGTGAATTTCACCCCTGCCTTGTGGGTTATCTAATTCAACCCCCCCGCCCAAGCAGGAGACCGTACACCATTTCTGACAGATGGCAGTCCAGTCTCTTCTTGAGAGCCTCCAGTGATGAAGCTCTTACAACTTCTGAAGGCAATTTCTGTTCCATGGGTTGATTGTTCTCACTGTCAGGAAATTTTTCCTCATTTCCAGGTTGAATCTCTCCTTGTTCAGCTTCCATCCATTATTCCTTATCTGGCCTTCGGATGCCTTGGAAAATAGCTTTTTTTTTTTAATTTGATTTATATGCCACCCTTCTCCGGAGACTCAGGGCGGCTTACAATGCGTTAAGTAATAGCCTTCATACTTTTGTATATTTATACAAAGTCAGCTTATTGCCCCCACAATCTGGATCCTCATTTCACCTACCTTAGAAAGGATGGAAGGCTGAGTCAACCTTGAGCCTGGTGAGATTCGAACTTACAGTAATTGCAGACAGCTGGTGTTAATCACAATGCTTTCAGTCTGCTGAGCCACCAGGCCCACCATTTCTGACAGATGGCAGCCTAGTCTCTTCTTGAAAGCTTCCAGTGATGAAGCTCTTACAACTTCCGAAGGCAACTTCTGTTCCATGGGTTGATTGTTCTCACTGTCAGAAAATTTCTCCTTATTTCCAGGTTGAATCTCTCTTTGGTCAGTTTCCATCCATTATTCCTTGTCTGGCCTTCAGTTGGAAGGCCACCTGAAGCTGGAAAAGAGCTTGACCCCCTCCTCTCTGTGGCAGCCCCTTAAATATTGGAAGATGCTATCATGTCTCCCCTGGTCCTTCTCTTCACTAGACTAGCCATGCCCAGTTCCTGCAACTGTTCACCGTATGTTTTAGCCTCCAGTCCCCTAATCATCCTGGTTGCTCTTCTCTGCACTTTTTCTAGAATCTCAACATCTTTTTTATAGTGTGGTGATCAGAACTGGATGCAGTATTCAATCAAAGGTCCACCTGATGAATATCGGTTAAAAAAAAACCATCTCAGAGGGGAATGGAATGAATGAAAGAAGCAGTTTATTCTGATCTTACACACATGGGACAACATACAGAGCCAACCACAAAAGACATACAAATCCTCTGACACCATGCCTTCTCCCCAAAAACTTCTATTGAATGTACAACATCATTAACAAATTGGCTATTGAGATACAACAGATCTTCAGACATGAATAAGCTCCTTACTTGTGGTTTTTTTTTTTAAGTTTTTTTTCAATCTCTACTTAGACAAATATTATTTTACATGTTTAATACAGGACAGTATCCTTAACAAATTTCAAGATATTCACATGAAGGACCAAGTACTTTATAAAACAGCAATATTATTTCCCACCCGCCCCCTCTTATTTCTTAAAGGCATGAGTATATTTGTTTTAAGTCCCATTGAGTTCTCAGTGGGTCAACAACTGGTACATTGCAAGACAAATCAGGGGTGGTATTCCCTTCCCTTTGCTACCGCTTCGTAAACCACTCGCACACGTCACTTCTGCACATGCACAGGGCCTTCTGCGCATGCACAGGGCCTTCTGCGCATGCACAGGGCCTTCCATGCATGAACAGGGCCTTCGGCGCATGCGTAGAGCATCAAAAACATGGATAATTAGGATGTGATTACATCCAGGCGGGTGGGTGGAGCCACCCTCATCCGCCGCTACCAGTTTGCCCGAACCAGATAGAACTGGCTAAATACCACCACTGAGACAAATGCTTATTTGTGTGTTGTTGTTGTTTTTAAGGATAAAATGAAAAAAAGAATAGAAACTTATTTACAAGTAGCCTAACATTAAAAGTAGTGTTCCTTCCCACGCTGACAGCTGTCAACACCCTTGCAGGGGGGGAAAAAAAAATAAAACACTACTTTCAAACTACCAAAAGAAGTCGGATATCCAGTTATTACCCACTGGGAGGCAAAATGACAAATTATCACAACCCTATATTATTATTATTATTATTTTTAAAAAAGGAAACGAAGAGATAACAAACAGTTCTGAAGTGATTTTTTTTTTAATTTTTTTGAGTCCAGAAGGAACTCGTGGCTAAAACTATCAAGAGACAGTACAAGGAGATTTGGTACTAGGAGATGCTACCGTGTTTTCCCGAAAATAAGACCCTGTCTTATATATTTTTTTTAACCCTGAAATAAGCGCTTGGCCTTATTGCCGTGTGCTCAAAAGCCCGATTGGGCTTATTATCAGGGGATGTCTTATTTTGGGGGAAACAGGGTAGTTTAGTGTCAAGATAGACATTTCCAAACTGTCTAGCTGTGGAGACCTCCTGTGTGGACCTCTGCACGTTCTCAAGATTTCTGAAGAAAGCTCTTCGCTCTATTTCAGAGGTTTTCAAACTTGGCAGCTTTAAGACGTGTGGACTTCAATTCCAGAATTCTGGGAGTTGAAGTCCACACGTCTTAAAGCTGCCAAGTTTGAAGACCTCTGCTCTATTTCCATGGGTGGCCCTTCAAAGTTTTGGGCCATCTGAACATTGTTAGTCAAGGACTTTGAAGGCCCTCTTAAGACTTCTGCCTCACTGCACACCAGGGAATGTATGTGTCTGTCATTCAGAGACAGTTGCATAGCTGTTGCATTTATACACTTCTGCAAAGGTTAATGTTCTGGTGCTTAAATGGAGGGGGCGGGGTCTCCAAATTTGGAAATTTGAAGAATGGTGGACTTCATCTCCCAGAATTCCTCAACCAGCCATGAAGTCCACCGTTCTTAAAGTCTCCAAGTTTGGAGACCCCCCTCCCCCGTGCTTAAAAAAAAAATCTTAACGGGAAATCAGATGAACCCATCTGTACTAAGGATGTGCATCTCCACACCATGTGTAGTTAAGATTTGGGAGAATCTGGGCGTCAACCCATCTGCAATCCACACTTACCTATCAACCCCTTCTCAGAGGCGTCAACATTTATGTGCAGTTGCAGACAAGTCTAAACCAAGCTTTAAATGTGGTCAAAACAGTTAGTAGTAGCCAGCATTCAAAGAGGCTTATTCTCCATAATTTATCTTATCAATGAGGAGTAAGGAACCCCTGAATGCCATTCAAAACTCGCTAGGTCACACCGATATTAATCTTAACGCAACCATTTCTTGAACTCCAATGAAAATAATCCCAATTTATGTGGAGTTCTTGGCGTGCGGCCTTGATAGCGGTGTTCCATTATTTCTAGGGTTAAGGATGCCGATATTTAAAATCCATCTTTTCATTAAGAGTGGATTGGAGATTATTTCTGTAAAGGCTGCTTAGGAGTTCTACCGGCCCTGTCAATATTTTGATTTAAACTATTTAGCTCAGTTACTTTAACTATTCAGCTCAGATAATGAGGGAGGAAAGTCACAATGATAGTTAAGGGCCACATAAATTCCT
This sequence comes from Pituophis catenifer annectens, assembly GCF_029215685.1. Taxonomy (NCBI): domain Eukaryota; kingdom Metazoa; phylum Chordata; class Lepidosauria; order Squamata; family Colubridae; genus Pituophis; species Pituophis catenifer. The sequence continues at coordinate 289,277,141 of NW_027256882.1, read as the reverse complement.
GCCCTTATTATTATGTCTGGAATAGACATTTAAAAATGGGCGGAGCTTTGATCACATGACTGTGGCTGTCTTCTTGACATTTAACCTCCTCCCCACCGGCCCACCCCACCCCAAGAAAAGGACCACCTTCTCAGCTACTCATGAATTAACCCTTTTTGTGTTTCCTCCGAAAGCTTATTTGAAGCTTTCTAAGTCATCTTTGTAGAATTTACGGGACTTAGACCCACATTCATCTTTACTCTAGTAGGACCACCCTGGAGTAAGCAGTCTGAGGATTTCAAGCCTGGACAGATGTTGGCCTACAAATCTTCTAAAATGGAACAAAAAATTGATTTGAACCCTTCATACACACAAGTTGCATTACAAGTTACCTTTACATAGAGCATTTTAATAAAAAGCATGTCTGAAAATGCCTTAGAATTTATACAAACACCATTATAGCAAACACATCATTCAAAAACCTGGATAAATCACCATCGAAAAAAAGAAGAACACCCTGAAAGGCTCCAAGTGGAATTCTTTCAGTAATATTTGTTGCATATTTCATATTCCAGTCTCTTCTGATTCTGCTCTGGCCAATGATGAATCTAGTAACAGCCATTTCTAATTCTTCACCAGAATCCCCATTTTATGGTTCATGCTTGATGGGGCTAATCCATTCTTGGTTCCTTAAGTTTTGGAGTACTTTGGCTCTCTGGTCAATTAAAATATGGGTTTTGGTCAGCTGTGTGTCAGGGTTCAAGAGTTGGCTTGCTGTCAGAGTTCCGATGGATGCCCTCATTAAATCATGAGCCTCGAGCCAAGCTTCAAAAGAAATCCAGTTATTTATTAAGAGCTTCATGTCCGCACGTTCCCAAGTGAAGCCAGCTCTGACCCTATGTAATTCACATCCCAATTATGACCCTGTTTCCCCCCTCCCCCCCAGGGTGTCTCATCAATCACATTCCAACGGAGCTATTTCGTGGGTTGTAGAGGTCACTCCCCTCCGGCTGCTGTAGGTAACCCTGGGATACAGCCTTGAAAGAGATAAGCATGGAATGTGCATCTGTCTTTGGCTGCCTTTTTGCCAGTTTCCCATTCACCCTGGCCTATGGCAACTCGAGAAAAGGCCAGGGATGCTTTGCGAATTGACATTGTGTCTCCTTGAAATCCATGGGTATGGGACTCTAATCGCACAAATCATTTTTGTCATTTTTGTCATTTTTTTTTTTTTTGCTTGAAAGGCTAAAGTAACATCTCAGCGCCTAAAATTTCACATAAAGGTTGTGAGGCCAAGAAGACGTAGATCAAGGGTGATCAACCTGCACCCTCAAGACCACACATGGTCTCCAAATCTTCTTTTCCTGGTCTTATGACCATGACTGTTGAAAAAAATGACCGTACAGCCTCCTGCCATTTGCAGTTGGGAAACGGATTAAAAATTGCATTGCAAGACCAAAAGTAGACATCTGACCCTTAAAAGCAAAGACCCATCCCCGTATGTGAAAAGGTCGCCAACATTTCGTGGGCCTTGGGCTTCCCTAAAAATTGGGTAGTCCTTGCCACCAAAATATTGTCTATCCCTGAATGAACATGCCCTCATTTTAGCAACACTTTTATCTAAGGAACAAGGTTTATGTTCTTGTACTAAGGTTGTCTTAAACTCCAAATACAGGCCAATGGAAACTAGGTCAAGATAATTTTATTATTATTTTTTCCATGCATATCTCTAGGGATCCCACCATTCCATTATTCATACTGCTTTCACAACTGTCTTCTCCAAATCATTCACTAGACATACCTCTTGTAGAATGGTCCATTTTGCAACATGGAACTCTGGGTATCTAAATTTCCAGCTTTGTTGTTTCCACTACAGTAGTGGCCAAAATTGTGGAAACCTTTTGGGTAAAGTGTATTTTTCAGGTTTGATGGCTAATAACGCCACTTTTTTGGGGGTGGAGTTTCAAGATAATCATCTTCCACTGCTGGAATGGCCTGGGAAGAGCCCAGACCTTAACCCAATTGAAAATCTATGGAGCCGACTAAAGAAACTTGTTAGTCAGAAGCAATAAAACCCAGTTAATAGAAGCCATCCTTCAATCTTGGTTTCACATGATAACAGCTGCAGAACTCAAAGACTTGGTTCGCTCCATGGGAAGACGTTGTAAGGCCGCCATTCATGCTAAAGGTTACCCAACTAAGTATTAACTGACATGGGGATCATTTTTGTATATCTCCTTTTTTCCTATGGTCATCATTTTTGTATATCTCAGTTTTTCTACGTGTTTCACTTTTCTTCTTTAATACTGTAACTGCTATTCTAATAGCAAATCCTTCATAAAAGTGATTGCATTACATTCCTGATTCAATTATCTTTCCATTGATATATAATTTTATGGTACTACTCCAAAAAATAGTGGTGTGATTAGCTAGTTTTAGAAAATACACTTTTCCCAAAAAAGTTCCACAATTTTGGCCACTACTGTACAGTTTGTTGAGAATTCCTTCCACAGAGTATTATATTCCAGTGTGAAGGATCCCATAATCAGAACAATTACTGTATATACCATTGATTTCTACCTATATGACTGATCCCCTCAAAATATGGGTCATTGTGTTCGCCCCATGCAATATTCCACATGTTTTGCCTAGCACTAGACCATATCTGCCTCCAAAGGTGATTTTGGAGGATATGCTAAATTTCACTGGACCTGCAAGGAATAGGATTGGGCACTGGACTACTGCAATTGTGCTGATCTCTCATTTTTTTAAAAGAGTTTCTATGTAAACATATAAGTAAGTTTCATGGGTGAACAAGCTGGGTACATTTTTTGCACAAATCATATTTTTCGGAGTATAAGACGCACCGGAGAATAAGACGCACCTTAGTTTTTGGGGAGGAAAATAAGAAAAAAGCTGATTGGCAGGTGGATCGGCCTCCCGGAATCCCCCCAATCAGCTGTTCCCAGAGGTGAATTTTAGGAACAGGTTCCTTGGTTGTGAGCTCTGTGCCTCGCTTTTTTTTGCTTTTTTTCCCTGCCTCTGAAACTTCTGGAACTCCGTTTCAGAAAAAACGTTGTTTTCTGCCTCTGAAAGCCTCCGAAACAGCTTCAGAAAAAAAGCCTCCGAAGCTCTGTTTGGCGGCTTCTTTTCTGAAGCTCTGTTTGGCGGCTTCTGTTTGGAAGCTTTGTTTCTTATCCTTTTTTCAGCCTCTGAAACCTCCATTTGAGAAGCTGGGCGGGACTACATTCGGAGTATAAGACGCACCCAGATTCTCACCTTCTTTTTTGGGGAGAAAAAGTGCATCTTATACTCCGAAGAATATAGTAAGTTGCATTGGCCAGTGCATTCTGGTACCCACCACATGATGTCCAACCCATCAGATATGGAAAGTGGCCCACCAGGAGCTCACGCAATCTGGGTTTCTCTGTCTAAAAATAGTTAGTCAGGAAGATTCCTAAGGGAAGTAGGAGGAAAGTACACATCCTTGAGCTGACATGACTGGATGGAAGGTAGGTTCCTAAACTTAATTCCATACCACCCACTCATACCTGTAAAAAAATAATAATGATCGTATGATGCATATATCTTGCATTGACAGGATAGCTCTGACACTGTCCATCTACTACACCCCTCTGATTTTCAACAGTCACCCAATGGCACAAATGATATAGGTAGTCCTCGACTTATGACAGTTCATTTAGTGACCGTTTAAAGTTACAACGGCACCAAAAAAGTGACTTATGGCCGTTTTTCACACTTACGCCCATTTCAGCATTTCTGTTGTGGCCCGCCGCCAGCCAGCAGAGTTGGCAGCAGAATCGGACAGTGAGGAGGTTGGGGAGGAACTTGGGCCAGTCCTGGGGGCTAAGGAAAGCTCAGATGAGGGCTCTGCGTTGGAGGCAGAGAGGGAGTTAGACAGCAGCAAGGCAGAGGAACAGCTGGAGCCCATTCCCCGTGTGCGCATGCGCCGAGCTGTCAGAAGAAAAGACCAATTAAGAAAGCAGGGTCGATTCGGGAGTAAGGCCACACCTTGGAGATAATTGGCCCCTCTCATAGGACATAAAAGAGGAGTGAACGGGACGTGGGCTTTTGCAGGAAGCAATTAGTTCATTTGTTCGATTCAAGATTGGAAAGTTCTGTTCGTGACTCAAATAGACTCTGTTCCAAGTTTGGCCTTGCCCTGCGTTTGGAAATTGGTTCTCTGGCAGCATTCCAAGTGAGATACGGTGGGTGTTGATAAACTTTCCTCTGAAAGACTGTTTGCCAAAGCCTTGTTGACTGTGAATGACAGTAATTCACAGTCATTTAAATAAAAGAGGTTTGGCCAAATTTAAGACTTTGCTTCATGCTTTCTAAGGAAGCCTAGGTCAGAACAGCATCCCATGGTCACGTGGTCAAAATTTAGACACTTGGCAAGTGGCTCATATTTAGGAATGTCCCAGAGTCACATGATCGCCTTTTGCAAACTTCTGACAATGGGGAAGGGAGATTCACTTAACAACCATCTTCCTAGTTTAACACCTGCAGTGAATTACTTAACCACGGTGACAAGAACAGTCATAAAATGGAGCAAAACAAACATCTCACCCAGCAATAGAAATTTGGGGCTCAATTGTGGTCGTAAGTCGAGGAGTACCTGCATGGAGCTACTTGAATTGCTACAGCAAAACAGCTTATCTACAATGTGAGTTAGCACGAGGTGTAAAAGCTCACCGCGAGCCCGATTCTGCTAAAATCCCATATTTACCCAGTGATAATGGCATCGTTTTTAAAAAGAATCAGTGCTTGGTATGTATATCCTAACTTTTTTCGTTGGTTTTTTTTTTCTTTTTAGAATTTTTTAATTTTTTTGTTTTTTCTTTGCTTTTTGTTTTTAGGTCTAGCATAATAAAACAAATAGAAACAAGTTTCAGTTTGATCCAGAGCTGTTTCAAAATATACCAGGTAAAAAAAGAGCAATATCTTATATAACTTTCTACAGTATATTCACCTGGTTAGATCTGGGGGGGAAAATGTGTATTATGCTGGAAGCGGGGAGTGGGGGGAGGAGAGGATAAAATAAATGCATTTTTTTTTAAAAAAACATCACCATAGGCTATATGTAAAAGCACAAACCGCCCTAACCTCCTAGTAAAATTTACACCACCTATGTTCCCTTCTAAGCCCTTGATTAAACAAAGTGAACCCTACCAAGGATATAGTAGTATAATTGCTGAATGCATGTATCTCAAAAATGCATTCTCCTTTACTTTATCTTTACTCCTTTGTGTAAAGTCTAAAAGATGTCACCTCCTAGTTGGAAAAGGAACAGGTTAGGCTGGTAATAATATGAAATGTTCAAAAATAATCCCAACTCTTTGTATTAAAGTATGAATGAACCCTTACGGTTTCATAAGCGGGTGGGGAAAAAAAATCAAATCGAAGGATGAACTTCCTTCCCGTTTGCGCATCATTTTTTTTTTTTTAGTCCTTTTCCGTTAATTCGCTTCATGGTTTTCGACTTTACAAAGAACACAGGTGTTTCTCTACCGAGCATGTATCAAAACAAGGCTGTCGTATCATCTAGGTGACAACGATGATCTAAGATTCCTAATCCATTCGTTTAAAAAAAAAAATATAGAGAAAGAAACCAGTTTCAATTTGTGGTTATAGTACTGGATGTGTCTCTAAAGTGGTGTGTTCTCTTGCAGAAGAGGAACCTGTGATACAAGATGATGGTTTGATTTTTGCAAAAAAAAAAAAAAAAGAAAAAAGAAAGAAGAAGAAGAGGAGGAGGAGGAGGAAGAGGAGAACCTCAACCAAAATGTCAGTTGCCTTCTGTTGGGATAGTTCGATCCGGTCTTAACAATAACGATAACAATAAAGATTTTCCCCATCCCTCCCCACCAAGAGCACAAGCCTGTGATTATACATTGCAAAGAAAGAAAACGAATCCTTGCCTATGGGATTTCTCTTTGAAAAGGTCCAACTTCTCCCTCTCCTTCCTTGGTTAGCCGTCGCACAGCATGTGCCATTTCGCAATTTGTCTCCTGGGATATTCGCAGATCTCCTTCCAATGCTCTCCCGCCGTGCCTTCCGCTGAAGCCCCCAAGGTTAACCGGCCGATGATGTCGTTCCGGGAGCCCCTATCTGAATCCAGTACTAAGAATTCGATGCTGATCTCCTCGAGACCCTCGCAGGGAATATCAAAGACAAAGAGTTCGTTGAACACCGCGTTGGGGGTACACTTCTTGACGTGCGTCTTCTTTTTGGAGATCCGTTTCTTGGCATGGTAAAGGTTGACTTTGACATACGGGTCTGAAAGACAAGTAACATTCAACGGTTGACTCGGACCGGGGGGGGTCAAACTCAAGGCCCAGGGGCCGGATCCAGCCCATGGGGTCCTTAGATCTGGTGCACGGGGCTGCCCTAGAAACACCAAAGGACTGCTCTGTGGTGACTCTCCCAGTGAAAACGGAGCTCGGGAGGGTCACACATGCCCCCCCCCCCGAGCTCCGTTTCCACTGGCAGAGGGTTGCAGGAGGCTGTTGCAGCCAAAAACAGAGCTGAGGAGCCCGTTTTCACTGGCAGAGCACTAGGGCCACCACAAGCACACCCCGACATGAGTGACATCATGCTGGCCATGCCCACCCTGGACACACCCACACCCACCGAGGTCAAACACAAACCTGATACGGCCCTCAAAGAAATCGAGTTTGACATCCCTGACTTAGACTGCCAAAAATAAGGTCAGTTCAGGGATTGGAACATTCATGTGTCTTCTCTTCCATAGCCTCTTCCATACAGGACTCAAAGTCTTTATCAACAGGTAACAGTTAACAGCATAACAGAGTTGGAAGGGACCTTGGAGGCAGAAGTGGGCATCACTTACTGTAACAACCGGTTCGTCCAGCACCGATAATGAGTGCATGAGTGTTCTGTCCCCATCTCACACACGCACACAAACAGTCAGCCAGGGGTTAAATAAAACTTGCAGACAATAAATTCCTCCGATAACAGGATTGGCAGCAACCCAGTAGCTGCTTGCCAAGAACTTTACTCACAGAGGGAGGTGTTCCTCCTCCGTCCGATTAACCAAAACAAATACCTTGTCAAAGAATTGTCAAGTCCAGTCCGTATTAAATCCAAGGCAGGCAGATAACATAGTTTCAGAGATACAATGCGACTCGCTAGTTGTTTAGTTTTGTCCGTCACAGAGCCTGATTGCCACCATACCCCCTTTTATCCCCTGTGGGGTGTGGTCCAGTGACTCAGCTTAATTTCTGGCACGCCTCCTTTTCTGCTGCGTCCGCTTGTCTCTCCGACGCTGGCGTGGATCCAGCCAAGACTTATCTCTGTCACTGTCTGACTGTGACTGTTTGGAGATACATGGCTCCTGGCCAATCTCTTCTCCCTCGGGAGACACCTGAGGCATTGCCAGAGAGGAGGGTCCTGGAGAGGGAGGCCTGGCCAACTCCTCTCCTTCACCTTCAGAGTTTTCTCCCTCCGATAAGATGGGCTCCGGGGTTGGAGTCACAACAATGCGTACGGCGCATGTGTGCTGGTCAAACAACATGGCAATTCGCTCATGCGTGCCTTCCGCAATAACGATATAGGACGGGATTGTGCACTGGTGGGCGGGGCCATCTGCAGGTTGCAACTACCGGTTTGCCCGAACCGGTCTGAACCAGCCGCAGCCCACCACTGCTTGGAGGTCTTTTAGTCCAACCTTATACCATTTCAGACAAATGGTTGTACAAACTCTTCTTAAAAGCCTCCAGTGTTGGAGCCCATCACAACTTCTGGAGGCAAATTCTAAACCCAAGGAAAAATATGCATTGTTATTCTACAGAGCAGCCTTTCTGAACCCTTTTACCATGGAGGAACCCTTGAAATAATGTTCAGGTCTTGGAAATCCATGCATTAAAGTTATTATATCTGCAATTGAGTCATGGCACATAAAAATTCCCATCAGAGCAAGAAACAATGGATGGAAACTAAGGAGAGAATCAACTGAGAGTTAAGGAGAAATTTCCCGAGAGTTAGAAAAATTAACCAGTGGAACAGCTTGCCTCCAGAAGTTGTGGGTGCTCCAACATTGGAGGCTTTCAAGAAGAGACTGGACAACCATTTGTCTGAAATGATATAGGGTCTCCTGCTTGAGTAGGGGGCTGGATTAAAAGATCTCCATGATCTCTTCCAACTCTGTTATTCTGTTATTCTGTTAACTAGCATTATATGGCATTCAAAGTTCAAAATCGATGATGATGATGATGATGATGATGATGATGATGATGATGATGATGATGATTTGGCAAATCCTAATCTCTTGCAGAACCCATGGCAATCTTTCATGAATCCCTAAGTTTCCACAGAACCTCAAATGAGAGAGGCTGCAATAGATTGTATTTTGTATAGTAGAGAAGTGGTCCCCAACTGGCCCAGTTGGGAGGGGGCAGAGGGGAACTGGACCACACAAGCGGCAGGACAATGCACACATAGCTTCACTCGCATGAGTGGCAGCTCAGAATACATGCATGCATGTCAACCCACCTCTCACATGGCCCGATTCCAAATAGGCCATGGCCTGGGGATTGGGGACCCCTGTGGTAGAGCAGACTCTACAACCAGGGGTGGGGTGCTGGCGGTTCACAGGGGTTCGGGAGAACCTCTAGCTAAGATTCTGTTGTGGCTCTGTTGCCTGAGCCTGGGCTATCGACAGATGCAGACTCTGAGAGTGAGGAAGAGGAGTTGGCAAGGCCTCCCTCTCCAGGACCCTCCTCTCTGGCAATGCCTCCGGAGGACACCGAAGGCCAAAAGATAGGGCCAGAGCCAAGCACGTCCCCGCAGCCACAGGTGGACAGCGACAAAGGAGATAAGTGCTGGCTGGACCCTCTCCAGAGGCGCAGGGAGAAGCGTGCGCAGCAGAGGGGAAGGCGTGCCAGAGATTAGCTGAGTCACTGAACCACACCCCACAGGATATAAATGTGGGTGTGGTGGCCGGTTCAGTTTGTGATGAGCAAAAACTAGAAATAATCCATGATCTCTGCGTTACTGGACTTTTCCTGCTTTATCGGACTGCATTTGGATTAATCCTTGTATTGTTGAAAACTCTTCCTGTTTTATCGGAATGCTGGCAGTCTAATCTTTGTTTTGTGTGAGTAAAGTCTGAATTGGCAGCTAGCCACTGGGTTGCTGCCAGATTTATTTTCAAAGAATTTTGTCGTGTGTCTTATTAACTCCGGGCCGTCTGTGGGGGTGCGTGAGTGGAACAGGGACAGAACAGATTCTGTGCAGTTTGGAGAACCCCCCCAAATCCCACTCCTGGTGGGCCCCGCCCCGCCCCGCCCACCCCTCCCCTCCCCTCCCCTCCCAGGAGTCCCCACGCAGCCTGTTTTGGATGTAGGTAAGTGCAGGGTGCGTTCAGAGGGTCAGGGAGGGCAAAAAATGGGCCTACTGGAAAATTGGGAAGGTCAAGGGCCTCTGGAGCCTGGGGAGGCTGTTTTCGCCCTCCCAGAGGCTCAAAGAAAGCCTCTGAAGCCCGGTGAGGGCAAAAACACTTCCCTTGGCTGTGGTGCAGTAGGCTGACTAGGCCACACCCACCCAGCAACCGGGCAGAGATCCCCTTGCTAAAATTGTTGAAGCCCACCCCTCCCTACAACATCTCTAAGGGTGTTTGGCAGCCCCCATATTTTCTGGGTCTGAATCAGTGGTGGGTTGCCCTCGGTTTGGACCGGTTCGCAAGAACCGTTAGTAAAACTGGCGGGAGACTCCACCCACTGACCCGGACGTCATCATAGGTAGTCTGCACACGTGCAGAAGCTTCTGCGCATGCGCCTACGCGAAGCAAACTGGTAGTAAAGATAAGTAAGAACCCACCCCTGGTCTGGAAATGAGAGCATATAGGCAAAGCCAACATAGAACAATAATGCATGTGGATGTGGCTTTCATAATTCATGTCACATTTTAGCTTCTCCCACACAGGCATAAAATATTGTTCTGTTCACACTTAACCTGGTTTTAGTGTGAATTTATCACTCTGGGAATTAGAGTAGGCTTACAGTATAACGCCACCCAAAATAAATTCATAAATCTGCCCTTTTCGAAAACAGCTCTTTTTTTTAACAAAAAAAAAAAAACACAAGAAAACAAGGATAGTTCCTATCTACAGAAAATCATTTGCTTCTCTGTTATTTGTAAATTTCTAGGTTCAACCTGCCCCTGTCCTCACCAGCTGAGAATCCGTCAATGTCATTGCATGTGGTCTCCTTTTCAAATTACCTGATAATCCCGAAACATCAGCCTTAGGTAGATGCCTTGCCTTTAAAACAACCACCGTCAGCGTATTTGTTGTAGACTGATAACAAAGTGAGATCAGCAATTCACCACGTCCAGAAGATTTCTGCAGAATTAAAAAGATACGTTCGTTAAGTTGTAATGCTTAGAGCTACTTCAAATCCAGAGATTGACAGATTTGCAATATTCCGATTTGTAAACTGACTTTGTCATTAGCAACAAAATATTTCTAGTTTGGAGAATGGATGGATGGATGAATCTCCATCTGTTTGTCTCTCTGTGTCTCTGAGCCTGCCTGTCTGTCTGTCTGTCTGTCTGTCCATCCATCCATCCATCTATCTAGCCCTATCTATCTATCTATCTATTTATCTATCTATCTATCTATCTATCATCTATCTATCTATCTATCTATCTATCTATCTATCTATCTATCCATCTATTCATTCATCCATCCATCCATCTATCTATCCATCTATCTATGTGTCTGTCTGTCTGTCTATCCATCCATCCATCCATCCATCCATCTCTATCTATCCATCCATCCATCATCCATCCATCATCTATCTATCTATCTATCTATCTATCTATCTATCTATCTATCTATCTATCTATCTATCTATCTATCTATGTCTCTGTCTGTCTGTCTGTCTGTCTGTCTGTCTCTATCTCTATCTCTTCCTATTTTTGTTTGTTTGTTTGTATCCCACCTTTATTATTTTTACAAACAACCCAAAGTGATAATCATGGGTCTGATCCTCTAGAAACCAAGATGTGTTAATCTACAACTGAAACCAAAGGAACAAGCTAGTTCTAGTAAATCTGGCCCAATTAAGTTAATGTATCTCTATCTCCCTTTTTTGATTACTAGACACAACACATGAACACTTGAGAAACCATGACCAATCTGGAATTTATTTCAAACCATGGATTGGGCCAATCAGTCCTTTCTTCCTGATACTGCTTTTATTTTAATCACAATTTGTTGAATAAGCTACCACGATTGGGTTCACATAGTATGCAATGTCATAATTTTGTAATTCAACATTTTTGAACGACCGTAGCTGGCTTTAGAGAACTTGCCAAGTCATATTTAAGCCATGTTTTATTTGAGAGAGATGTTTGAAGCAAACCAGGCCCTCCTCAGTTGGATGACAGCTGAAGTAGCTCTGTGTCAGGGGTGGGTTCTAAATTTTTTTACTACCGGTTCTGTGGGCGTGGCTTATTTTGTGGGTGTGGCTTGGAGGTCATGTGACTAGGTGGGCGTGGCTAGCTGGTCAGAGTCATTTCTGGAAGGTCCTCGCACTTACGACCCAACTCATTTGTTTGCTTTTAACACTGATCAGCTGTAGGGCGGCCCTTTGAAGCCGTGCGGCAAGAGTTTAAACAGTTTTTTTCCCTCTAGTCATCAGCTGGGACTCAGGATAGCAGCAATAGATTGGGGGTGGGACCAAATAAAAGGTAAGAATAACGTGGGTGGGAGGGTGGGGGGCGGGGGGGGAGAACCGGTTCGGTGACGTCATATCGTCACCGCTATCGGCTCGGCCGAACCGGACTGAACCGGGAGGAACCCACCACTGCTCTGTGTGTGTGTGTGTGTGTGTGTGTGTGTGTGTGTGTGTGTGTGTGTGTGTGTGTGTATGGAGGGAACCTTTCTATAATAGTGTGCATGTAGGAGACGAGCAGACTGAGCAAGAAGGTGGGGTTAAGTGCATCATCAATTTGGAATCATTGTGCAGCCACAATTCTATAAATCCTTATCGAATTTTGAACGATCATGAAGCAAATGGTTGTAACTTGAAAACTACCTGTTCAGACCTTTAGATTTCACCAGATGGCTATGATGCATCATTTAACTTTGAATACTCACTCATATTTTATATATTTGAGCCACCTTTAACTCCTTTCACTCACTTAACTGCGATATAATTCTGAAACTCCCTAAATCAGACAGAAAACTGTTACCTGAAACTCATATTTCAAAACATTGACAATATCACTCGGTGAGTGAGCCAATACCATCCTAGGCCGCATTAATAGAGGGATACTGTAGAACCAAAATCAGATGAAGCATTAATGCTGCTTTATAAAGCCTTAGTAAGACCACACCAGGAATACTGCATCCAGATGTTGTTCAAAAGATGTTGAGACCAGGGGTGAAATCTAAAATTTGTTACTACCGGTTCTGTGGGTGTGGCTTGGTGGGGGGGGGTAATGTGACTGGGTGGGTGTGGCCAATTTTTTTTAACTTTTAAAACCATTTTTTCTACAACCTCTTTGGTGAAGAGGTTGTAAAAAAATGCTTTCAAATGTCTCTGACGATCCCAGCTGAGTTGACTGATCGTCACCCTCTGCCGATCAAGCAACTCAGCTGGGATCATCAGAGCTTGGATCGTCAGAGGCATTTAAAAAAATGATTCTGATGATCCCAGCTGAGTTGCCTTGTTCAGCAGAGGGTTAAAAACCCTCTGCCGATCAAGGCAACTCAGCTGGGATTGTCAGAGCCGTTTAAAAGAAAAAAAGCCTCTGATGATCGCACGGCTCAGCTGGGCATGGGGGGGGCAGGGATTTTTGCTACTGGTTCTCCGAACCACCCACCTCCATCGCTACCGGATCAGGCGATCCGGTCCGAACCGGGAGCATTTCACCCCTGGTTGAGACTCTGTAAAGAGTGCAGAGAAGAGCAATAATAATGATTAGGGGGCTGGAGGAATTGGATATGCCTACTCTAGTGAAAAGAAGGACAAGGGGAGACATGATAGCAGTGTTCCAATATTTGAGGGGCTGCTACAAAAAAGAGGGGGGTCAATCTATTCTCCAAAATACCAGAAGGAAGGACAAGAAGCAATGGACGGAAACTAAACAGGGAGGGAAGCAATCTAGAACTTAGTTCCTGACAGAGAGAACGATTAATAAGTGGAACAGCTTACCTCCAGAAATTGTGTGTGTTTGTCTGAAATGGTATAGGCCAAGGTCTCCTGCTTGGTGGAATTCAAATTTTTTTCCTACTGGTTCTATGGGCGTGGCTTGGTGGGTGTGGTGTGACTTGGTGGGCGTGGCTTTGTGGGCATGGCAGGGGAAGGATACTGCTAAATCTCCATTCCCACCCCACTCTTGGGGGAAGGATATTGCAAAATCTCCATTCCCACCCCCACTCTGGAGCCAGCCAAAGGTGGTATTTGCCGGTTCTCTGAACTACTCAAAATTTCCGCTACCGGTTCTCCAGAACCTGTCAGAACCTGCTGAATAGCACCCCTGGGTTGGACTAGAAGAATTCCAGGGTCTCTTCCTCCTGTCTTATTCTGCTGTTCTGTTGTCTTGAGAAAATGAAATGATAACTTCCAACCCTCCATTACAGAACAAAACATCGGAACCAATCTCTCCAAATGTCGTCGCAAATAATAGGCGATGAATTAACATGTCAATGGACCCAAGAAAATATCAGCTACAAATCAGATTTTACAGAAAATAATATGGTCACCTTGTGGGAACAAAATATATAAGCCGGGAAATGTAAGCCAAGCAAGCTTCATCTCTTCAGGTCAGAAATGGATTAAAAGCCATAAAACACTCTAGATGGGAATATTGTTTGCTACACATCGAAGCAATTTGATTTGATGCTTGATCTTTTGAAAGCAATTATCCCAAAGTCAATATACTGGCAGGTCCTCAAGTCGGGATATTGGTTGCCTGAGCTTTGAAACATGTATTAGATTTGGGATTTTAATAGGAAATGGGCTGCCACTTAAAGCTGAAGATATTTCCAAGCTGATTTGCAACCTTGATATCAAAGATATTGATCTGGTCATAAACCATGTGCAATTCAGTGGGGCAAAGAAAATATTTAGAATTGGAGCCAGAACTCCTGATGATAATAATAAAACCGATGCCTGCATCTTTTAGGATGCTGCTTCTTTTGATTGGCCAACTGAAGTTTAATGGACTACTGGGAATTTGTGCTAGAGAATTAGCAGATTCTATCGATTGTATCCATGGCAATAATAGGCAATATTCAAAGCCATTACAATCAAAGTTTTTGTCATTGGATTTACTGGAAGGCAGAATATACTGTATTGATTGATTGATTGATCGATTGATTGATGATTTATGACAATATTTGTAGCTCAGGGTTGACCTGCAGGATACTTGGTGTTCACTGAGCTAGGTTGTTTTTTTCCAGACATTTCATTACCCATCTAGGTAACATCATCAGTGCTAGAAGGGAGTGGTGTTTGCTCTCATTTATATATTAGTTTATATATTCCACTATTGATGAAGACAATGTATTGATACTAATTTTTGTCTGAGGACGATTTTGGCATGCCAAACAGGGGTAGGCTGCTGGGGGTTCGCAGGGGTTCGGGAGAACCTCTAGCTAAGATTCTGTGCAGTTCAGAGAACCCCCAAATCCCACTCCTGGATGTCCCCGCCCTGCCCAACTCGCCCCTCCCGGGAGTCCCCACATAGCCCATTTTGGATGCAGGTAAGTGCAGGGTGCATGCAGAGGCTCGGGGAGGGTGAAAAATGGGCCTACTGGAAGTTCAGGAGGCCTCCGGAGCCTAGGGAAGCCATTTTTGCACTCCTGGAGGCTCAAAAAAAGCCTCCAGAGCCCGGGGAGGGAGAACCCCCCCCACCATGGTGCAGGAGGTCAACTAGGCCATGCCCACCATGGCCACGCCCACTCAGCAACCAGGCAGAGAACCCCTTGCTAAAATTTTTGAAGCCCACCCCTAATCTCAATTAACTCAATTCATAACATTTTGGCTAGTATAAATGATGATTTAGCAGAAAATAAACTTCAGCAACTCCAGTAGCAGTATATTTTGAAATATTTCTGCCCAGACAGGTAGTAGTTTTCCCAACATTGGCTGAGAATTCTCAAGAATGCAACATTGGGTAGTTAATGATTTAGCAAAACCCATTAATCATTTAGATCAACACAGTTAAACTAATATTCTGTGTTCTCATATGCATGTTCAAGCAGGAATATCCACTAATCATCAGGCACAGCAGAATCAACTGATAATCACCCAACGTTCATTAATCGTTAGAGATACTCCTTTCGCTTTGATCAGCCTCATCTTAAATACCGTGCTTCTCCGAGGGTGAAATTCATACCTTAAAGTTAGGATGGAACGATTAAAGGATGAAAATATGGTGCATAAACAAGGCTGCTACAACAGATGTGTATTGATCTGCCTAGGTGACTGACTACAATTGCAATTTACAAGCCTATTTTTCTTACTTTGCCACGTACCAATTTAGGAAGAAGGAAAATAAGTCAAGATAAAATCCTAAGGGAGGCACCATGGCAAGTTGAAGATGTACTGGATGTGACTTTTCATGCATCTTTAACGCTACAGCAATACATCGTTGCATCTCACTGCAACTTTGGAGCATGCATGCAATGTCATGATGCCCATCAAAAAGAGGCGGGGCTTATATGGCAATGCTACGATGATGCTATTGTCACTCTGACACTCCTTTGGCCACACCCACAGATAATATCAGGCAGAAGTGCTCAGTACAAATTTAGCATATGATAAAGTCATGTTCTAATAGATGAGGTGTTCGGGTCCCCAGCAAATTCTATCCTTTTCTCGATATCAAGACCCTACCCAGAATGCTTTGCTCTTTTCTCCTTCTAAACCCACTCCAACAGCCAACTCAGCTTTGGCAATCCTTTTAATATTGGGCTATTCTTTAGAAGGTAGTATTGAGTTTTCCGTAAAATTCCATCAGTAAATGGATGATGCCATCTGGCTCAAATGACCCAGAATTTGAGTTTAGTCCTATAGTCTATGGAAATATCATCTCTTTGTCAACATGCATAGCTGAGATGACAGTCAGAGAAATAGATGGATGGATGGATGGATAGATAGATAGATAGATAGATAGATAGATAGATAGATAGATAGATAGATAGATGATGGATGGATGGATGGATGGATGGATGGATGCATGGATGGATGCATGGATGCATGGATGCATGGATGCATGGATGGATAGAAAGATAGATAGAAAGATAGATAGATAGAAAGATAGATAGATAGATAGAGATAGAGATAGAGATAGAGATAGAGAGAGAGATAGAGATAGAGATAGAGATAGAGATAGAGATAGAGAGAGAGATAGAGATAGAGATAGAGATAGAGATTAGATAAGATGGATGGATGGATGGATGGATGGATGGATGGATGGATGGAAAGATAGATAGAAAGATAGGTAGATAGAGATAGAGATAGAGATAGCGATTAGATAGATAGATAGATAGATAGATAGATAGATAGATAGATAGATGATAGATGGATGGATGGATGGATGGATGGATGGATGGATGCATGGATGGATGCATGGATGCATGGATGCATGGATGGATGCATGCATGGATGGATAGAAAGATAGATAGAAAGATAGATAGAAAGATAGATAGAGATAGAGATAGAGATAGAGATAGAGATAGAGATAGAGATAGAGATAGAGATAGAGATAGAGATAGAGATAGAGATAGAGATAGAGATAGAGATAGAGATAGAAAGGGATAGATAGAGATAGAGATAGAGATAGAGATAGAGATAGAGATAGAGATAGAGATAGAGATAGAGATAGAGATTAGATAAGATGGATGGATGGATGGATGGATGGATGGATGGATGGATGGATGGATAGAAAGATAGATAGAAAGATAGAAAGATAGATAGGTAGATAGAGATAGAGATAGAGATAGCGATTAGATAGATAGATAGATAGATAGATAGATAGATAGATAGATAGATAGATAGATAGATAGAGATAGATGAGAGGGAGAGGGAGAGGGAGGGAGGGAAGGAGGGAGAAGATAGATTGTAGGAGATGACCAGGCTGAGCCCAAGGGAGGGGTCAAACACATCATCAGTCTCAAGTCCCTTCACACCCATAAGAGATCTAAGTCCAGCCCACCCATTGACTTTTATCTACTGCCAATTTCCTTTAGTAGTTCAGATTCTTGTAGAGAGCATTAGCATGCAATCAACCTATATTCATTTGAATTGCCTGGACTCCTGTCATAGATAGATAGATAGATAGATAGATAGATAGATAGATAGATAGATAGATGATGGATGGATGCATGGATGGATAGGTGGGTGGGTGGGTATGTGTGTATGTGTGAGTGTGATAGAGGGAAGGAGGGAGGGAGGGAGAGAAGAAGAGAGGGAGATAAGAGGGTGGTGGTATAGGGTTTCTTGCTTAAGGAGGGTATTGGATGAGAAGACATCCAAAATCCCTTCTAACTCTTTTATTCTGTTATTCTGAAATGGTTTCCCAAAAGCATTAAAGTGGTTTAACATTGCCTTCCTCAAAATATAATTTCAACATCTCACTCAAGCATATAATGTTGGTATTTAATAGAGGTCTCTTATCAAGCTCAGCTCCAACAAAATAAGCCATGTACTGTCACCCGTTGAGATTAGTTAAAATCTATTTTAAAAACCAGATATTTATTTATTTATTTTTATTTTATTAAACTATGCTTTCCAAACTAATAATACTCTTAGTTTTTTATTGCAGAATGACCTGTCTTGAGCCCCAGTAGGTAGACCGGACCAGGAAATCGAGTGCCCAGGAAGACTGAAACAACAATTAAGTGAGATAGACTACAAAAATGGAGTCTGAAGTATGGGATCTCCTGCTCAAGTAAAGGAAGACCTCCAAGGTTTCTTCCAACTCTTGTCATTCTGTATTCTGCATGTGGTATATTCCCTCCCCCTTCTGATATTTCAGTTAATTAGGGAAGCATCTGTCTGACTCACTTGGAAATATGATCTCATTACTCTGGACTGTTTTTTTGTCTAGGTTCCTGAATAATTCCTTTAAGATCATCTCCCTTACTTTCTATATTTTATATTTGGTAAGCAAACTCACACACTAAATCCTAGATCCAAGGGTGGGCTGTTGGGAGTTTGCAGGGGTTCGGGAGAACCTCTAACTAAGATTCTGTGTGGTTTGGAGAACTCCCAAATCCCACTCCTGGCTGGACCCGCCCACCCCGCCCCTCCCCTCCCAGGAGTCCCCATGCGGCCCGTTTTGGATGCAGGTAAGTGCAGGGTATGCGCGGAGGCTCGGGGAGGGTGAAAAATGGGCCTACCGGAAGTTTGGGAAGGCCAGAAACGGGCCGGTTTCCAGCCTACAGAGGGGCCTCCAGAGCCTGTGAGGCCATTTTCGCCCTCCCAGAGGCTCGAGAAAAACCTCCGGAGCCTGGGGAGGGCAAAAATGTCCCCCCTGCTATAGTGCAGGAGGCCAACAAGCCACGCCCACATTGGCCATGCCCACCCAGCAACCGGGCAGAGAACCTCTTGCTAAAATTTTTGAAGCCCACCCTTGCCTAGATCTATAATGAGAACATCTATAAGACTTTAAAAAGAAAAGGCTATACCTTATACCGTTTTCATTTTGAACGCTTATAGATGTTCTCGTTATAGATCTAGAATTTAGCGGGGGAGTTTGTTTAGCAAATATTCCTTTGATACTCAGGAAGGGAAAAGAGGGTAAAGTATGCTGAGTTTTGATTCCTCATCCTGTCCTGAATGTGTTTAAGATTTGTGTGGCATTTGCATGGGTGGTGATACTCATTATTACAATTCATAGAGTATTCTGTAATTTCTAATGTGTAGGTGACAACATGTAGTACTCAATGGAACTGCATCTACATGGAGGGAAGCATGCAATGGGGTAGCACAAGGCTCTGTCTTAGGCCCAGTACTCTTCAATCTCTTCATCAATAATTTGGACAAGGGGATGGATGAGGAACTTATCAAATTTGCAGATGACACCAAATTGGCAGGAATAGCCAACACTGCAGAAGATAGGCGTAAGATACAGAAGAATTGAACATTGAAATTTAACGGTGAAAAAAATTAAAGTTCTACATTTAGGCAAGAAAAAAACAGGTATAGGATAGCTGATACCTCGCTCAATAGTAATAACTGTGAGAGGGATCTTAGAGTCCTAGTGGACAACCATTTAAATATGAGCCAGCCGTGTGCTGCAGCTGCCAAAAAGGCCAACACACTTCTAGGCTGCATCAACAGAGGGATAGAATCAAGATCACGTGAAGTGTTAATATCTCTTTATTATGTCTTGGTAAGGCCACACTTGGAATCCTGCATTCAGTTTTGGTCACCACGATGTAAAAAAGATGTGGAGATTCTAGAAAGAGTGCAGAGAAGGGCAACAAAGATGATTAAGGGACTGGAGGATAAAGCATATAAAGAATGGTTGCTGAAATTGGGTATGTCTAGTTTAATGAAAAGAAGGGGTGACATGATAGCAGTGTTCCAACATCTAAAGGGTTGGCATAAAGAAGAGGGAGGCAAACTATTCTCCAAAGCACCAGAAGAAGCAATGGATGGAAACGAATCAAGGAGAGAAGAAACCTAGAACGAAGGAGAAATTTCCTGACAGTTAAAACAATGAATCAGTGGAACAACTTGTCTCCAGGAGTCGTGGGTGCTCCATCACTGGAGGTTTTTAAGAAGAAAGTGGACAACCATTTGTCTGAAATGGTGCAGGGTTTCCTGCCTAAGCAGGGGCTTGGACTAGAAGTCCTCCAAGTCCCTTCCAACTCACTCATTTATTTATTTATTTATTTATTTATTTATTTATTTATTTATTTATTTATTTATTTATTTATTTTTAAAATTTTTATACCGCCCCCTCTCCCGAAGGACTCGGGGCGGTGAACAGCCAAGATTAAAAAACATACAATATAAACATTAAAATACATTTAAAACAAAATTAAATCCCTAATGGCTTTCCCCAATTTAAAACCCCTTACCCATAAAATTCACCAATAAAAATTTTAAGCTTGCTGAAATAGAAGCGTTTTCAGAGCCCGGTGAAAGGTTCGGAGGTCCGGGATCAGTTGTATCCCTGGGGGTAGCTCATTCCAGAGGGCTCTTCCCCAGGGAGGTCACCAGTCGATATTGCCTGACCGACGGCACCCTGAGGAGGCCCTCTCTGTGGGAGCGTGTTGGCCAGTGGGAGGTTATCAGTGGCAGAAGGTGGTCTCGTAAATAACCGGACCCTAAGCCATGGAGCGCTTTGAAGATGAGAGCCAGTACCTTGAAGCGCACCCAGAAGACCACTGGAAGCCAATGCAGCTCGCGCAGGAGAGGTGTTACATGGGAGCGCCATATCGCCCCCATAAGTACCCGCGCGGCTGCATTCTGGACCAGTTGGAGCCTCCAGGTGCTCCTCAAGGGGAGCCCCATGTAGAGAGCATTGCAGTAGTCCAGGCGGGAAGTGACGAGGGCATGAGTGCTTATTCTGTTATCATGCTTTATTGTTTGATAAGAGATGTACCTAGACCAGTGATGTCGAACCTTTTCAGCACCGAGTGCCCAAACCACAACGTGCGTGCATGTGTGGGCATGTGTGCGCACCAGAGCACCAGAAACCTGAAGACCAGCTGACCAGCACACACATGCCTATTATTTGGCATTTTTCAGGCTGTTTTCAGGCCATTTCAGGCCATTTTCCGGGCTGTTTTCTGGGCTGTTTTCAGGCCATTTTCGGGCCGTTCTCAGACTCCTTTTGGGGCATTTTCAGGGCGTTTTCACCATGAAGACCAGCTGGCACACCAGAAACCAGAAGAGCAGCTGGCTCTGTGTGCCACCTCTGGAACACGTGCCATAGGTTCGCCATCACTGATCTAGCCCATTCCCTGGACGGTGTCTATAATTAGGTTTTTTTTTTTCCTTCCAATATTTTTAATCACAAATAAAATATGAACATTCCACTGTGTCAGTGGAAGAAAGCAGTTGATCTGATTACCTCTTGATAGAGTTTAATCAACAGTCCACAGCTGTCCTGCGGATTGTTGTCTAATTTCTTGTTCCTGTCAAGGCTCGTAAACTATTGACTTATGTCTTTGGGCTTTGATTGCTACACTATGCTTGAGAAGGAACCAAGGTTTCTCCCAGTTCGCCGCCTGTGAAATGAGTTTGTCTTACAAAGGAGGCTCGTAAAACTCAGCCGGTAGATTATTTCCTTTATCCTGTCACCAGCGTGAGTTATGTCCGAATTATTGCTGATCCTGCCAAATCTGTGAGCCCACTCTTAGCGCTATTAAACAGTTCAGCATTATGGCCGCCGTACTCTAATCAATCAGAGCATAAGAGAGCTGCTCTATTGTGATGAGTTGAGTTCGATGCCTTGATGCTGATAACACAAAATATGTCCTGTGGGGTTTTTTTTTCTTTTGTGCTGATGCAAGTTCCTATACTGAATTTGGCTCGTTGCAGGGTCTATTCCTGTTAGTCAGCACAGAGGGTCATCAAACTAAGTTTTAACTACAGGGAGGATGAATCATTAACTACAGGTTGGATCCCTACAATCCCTTGAAGAGCTGCTGCCATTGACATCGACCTGTGGTCTGGCTCATTTAAAACACCTTGTAATATTCGAAGACATGGCTTATCCCACTATGTTGTACACAACTCTGAAAGTGGGTTTGTTATCTTAAATGCCCAAACACGTGCGCTCAATTCTAAGCAGGAATCGGGAAAGTGAGACTTAGATTCAGTCAAGAGTTATTGTATTATAAATCGTTTCCTTTCTTGCCTGGCCTGATATAAGTGAAAAGAGAATATTGGTTTACTCCAAAAGTGCTTTTCCAAAATTGGACAGTCTTGTTTTTTTGTTTTTTGCCCTTGAAAACGTTTCACTTCTCATCTGCAAAACTGGACATTTTCCTTGAAACATTTTCAATGAAACCCCCCCCCCCCCGAAAAAGTCCAGTTGTCTTTTGGTAAAGCACCTTTAAAAAGGTAAAGTTTCCCCTCGCACATATGTGCTAGTCGTTCCTGACTCTAGGGGGTGGTGCTCATCTCTATTTCGAAGGCGAAGAGCCAGCGCTGTCCGAAGACGTCTCTGTGGTCATGTGGCCATCATGACTAAACGCCAAAGGCTCACGGAACGCTGTTACCTTCCTACCAAAGGTGGTCCCTATTTTTCTACTTGCATTTTTGACGTGCTTTCAAACTGCTAGGTTAGCAGAAGCTGGGACAAGTAACAGGAGCTCACCCTGTTACGTGGCATTAGGGATTCGAACCGCTGAACTGCTGACCTTTCAATCGACAAGCTCAGCATCTTAGCCACTTAGGGCTATCTTAACCTGGTTGATAGAGAATCTCCATAGACAGAATATTGATTTACAAATACTTTTAACCTGTTTAGAATGTTTAGTTCATTCATTTCTTCAAAATATCAATATGATATTACTATTTGTACAACTCACCTCTTCAAAATACTTCTTAAGGAGGGGCAGGGGAAAAGAAAGAATAAGTAAGATAAATTACCCTAACATTTTTCTTGATGATTTCCTTGTTCATCAGCATCCTTCCTTCAGACAACTCGATTCCTGATAAGGGAAACAGGACTTCTCCAATGACATCATCGCGGGAGAACCGGTCAAAACTCAGAATCATAAAATGGAGACTCAGATCTTGAATTTGAGTATAAGGGATTCCATAAAAGGTGAAAGTTTCATCAAAAGCTGGATCTAAGGTTTTCCTCAGCACTCGAGTTTTCACCTTGTGCTTCTTCTCTGGCAGTATTGTCATTTTGATGTATGGATCAGAAGTCATGGATTGTTCATCCATGGCTGGTAAGCCCCTTGCTTCTTTGATGTTCACCATGAAAGCTTTCTTTTCGAAGTTGTACTCTAGGGAGAAGAAGAGAGTCCCTAATTTATCTTGCTTTTCTTCAGAAGATATTGAGGTGGTAGACTTCAAGCTGTCAGGAGATACCGAATCTTTTTCCCTCTCAGGAAAGAGTTTTGGAGTAAAGCCCTCAACATCTGAAGAAGTTGGTACTTTAGGGATCGTTTTTGGGAAGTTGCCATTCAGATCTTGTTTCTCCAGGTCAAGATGCAGAGACGTCTTTGTCATGATAGGCTTGTTTTTGGCTTCCCCTTTGTCCTCTGCGCCAAACTTCTTCTTGCTGTTGAGGTTCTCCGGATAAATATCAACCCCCTTCAGCACATGGACAAATTTATAAGGAGGAGTCTTGTTGGCTTTTGAAGATTTGCGTTGGCAGCAGATCCAAGCAAAGAGCGAGACAGTGAAGACCAGCCCAAAGGCGCTGAAGATCCCAACCACGGTTGGGATTTCATCTGCAAATCAAAGCAAATGTCAACAAACATATGAACGGTGGACTTCAGAGCTCACAAGTGATAGTTAACTTAGCAAGAACCCGGCAAAATGATAGAGTGAAGCAATTCGACTGTACAATATACTAAGAGAAAGCATATTCATTTTGTGCCCCCTGCAGGTATCTATGAAAAAAAATTCCGTCTGGAGATTTTTCTCCAGATGCATGCATGATGGAAAGAAATAGAGTTTAGCTATCATGATTGCAACAAACAGCCTGGAGCAATTAAATTTTGTGGGTTTCCTAGATGAAGTTATGGATTCACTAAGTATACAAAGGCGTTTGATTCCCTCTAACATCCTTCACATTTGCCTTGTCATCTGGCCGATTAAAAAAAAAAAAGATTTGAAATATATTATTCCTATAATGTTCACTTTCACACCAGTCTTTGCTTTGTCCCTTATGTTCAAGGAGCTTCATCTTTATACAAACCTTTTATAGAAGAGATTACAATACAGCACGAAAATGTTAACTTTTATGAGCTTTTCCACCAGTCTGGCATACTGATATGAAGCTGAGTGTTAATATAGATAATATATAATTATTTTTCCACCGTTATTTCATTATCTTTTATATGCATGGTTTATATTTTCTTTTCTAATTGAAGGAGAAACCGATGAGACTTTTCAGAAGTCTCCGGCAACGTAGGTGCCTAAAGAACAAGGATTTAGTCTCTATTTCTACAAGCACAGTAACTATGATTTTTTTCCCCTTCTCCATTACTCAGAGAAAACAGCCCACATTCTAGACAGCAATAGGGAAAACAGCATGGAAGCTGCAATGACATCTGGAGTACGGATAAAAGTGGGACACCGAGGAGATCATTAGCATTTCATGAGTAAGCAGCACAGGGCCAAATGAATGCCACTAATTGGAAATCCAATTCTGCCCATAAGTAACATTTCCGAGCAAGTTTAAGTGCCAGGCACTGGCAACAGCAATCTGAACGAAAGTCTACCTTCTCCTAGCAAAATGGGAATGCATGAAATATTGATGCAGAAAAGAAGTGCGTCTTTCATGCGTGGGGACAGGTATGCAAGAAAACGTGTGCTGTATTCTTTCTGGCCAGGGGATTTTCTGGAAAGGAGAAGTGGATGCTGTCCTTGACGATTCTTATTGGAGAGAAGGACTCCGCTTTTGAGTGGGGGAAGAGTAACAGACTCACCCCTCTGTTAAAATTATGAGACAATGAATGGACCTACTAAGCAAGCATTAAAAGGGTTGAGCATGAACCATTGTCATTTTTTGGAAGCATCCCCTTCTGGCATGAGGGTTTTCTGGTCTTTTGAGGAGAGGACTTTCCCATTTTTGATTAGGGTTGATCAATGAGAAGACAACTCATGGTTGTACGTTAGTCTGCAGGAAATGTTGCTTTGGGATAAGACGCTGGGTCAGTTCCATTGTAGCCTCTTTCTATGTCACTAACTCCCTTCACACGCCCCCTTTTTAACATCTCTTCCAGTTGAGGGACAACTTATCAGCAGTGAGGGAATGGCATCTCCATAAAATGCTTACAAGGAAGTTCAGGTGGGTATTACCTCCCTTGAACGGGTTTTAATTGTCAACCAATGTGTTTGCAAGTACTGTTTAGAAGCCGGCACCCAGCGGATTGTTCCTGGGAGAAAGTTACAGGTATTAATTATCTTCCCAAAGTCAATTACGAGGTGAGCAAGCTGTCGCAAATGAAATTAGAAGCATCTATGAGGGGATGGACCAAGAAGAAATCCCAACTCATCGTGCTGTCTCCTAACCGCCAGTGGGAACACCATCTGCTGTGATGCTGTTTTCCTAGGATCACCTAGGT
This sequence comes from Pituophis catenifer annectens, assembly GCF_029215685.1. Lineage (NCBI taxonomy): Eukaryota > Metazoa > Chordata > Lepidosauria > Squamata > Colubridae > Pituophis > Pituophis catenifer. The sequence continues at coordinate 289,251,892 of NW_027256882.1, read as the reverse complement.
ATTCTAACATCTGCGTGAGAACGAGATGCTGACTTGAGATTCTACGAGCTATCAGGAAAAAAGAGCAAGGCAGATTTCAAGAGTGTCAATGTGAAAAGACCCCCTTCCACATTCTCTGCATGCAAACCAAAGTCAACATTGAACTGATTTATTTTCATGGAAAGCCAAAAGAATGACTTGACCCAGGGATGGAAGCAATAACATATGTTGCTTAGGAATGATCCCATTGTCCCAAAAGAAGCCATCAGGAGTTTAAAATGAGGCCATCAGGAGTTTATAACACAATACTATGTGTTATAGGTGGTACCCCGAGAGCATTTCATGGCAAAGACAATCAATGAGACAATGTTCACTCACTCATCTACCCCACACTTAAATATCTGAAAAAAGAAACCTATGTAGGTATGCATTTTTCTCTTGGTCAAAAAAAAAAAAAAAAGGTTATTTATTCAGCATTCCAGCAGAGGAGAAATACCAATGATTTTGTTCTGATTTTCAGGTTTTCAGAGCCAAAGCAGCCACTTTAAGTTTCTTTCTGAAATCTTGCACTGAGTTAAAAGCATGAGGTAACACTTTATGGGCATTATTATCCAAGAAACAACACTTATGACAAGAGGCAAACAGACATCTGCTTAGAGGAGAGGTAGAAAGGCACAGCGATATGAATGTTGAGATGGATGACTAATCTTTTTTTAAGTGTCTGGTAGCTACCCTTGTACGAACAGAAGCGATTATGACCATTTTTCCGAGAGCATGTAGAGTAGAGGTTTGAAATGACTCATCCTCGTCTCGATCACGGCTTCCTTCTAACAAAGATCGAGGCAAATCCATCTTTTCTCTGTCCTCAAACCCCCCTTACCTTCCTCCCCGGTCCTTATATTCTGTTCGCAACATCGGGAGAAGGAAGACCGAAGGATGAAGAAGGAATAATCTGAACAGTCTAAAAGCAGCAGAAGAGAAAGAGGAGGAGGAGGAAGCGCAAACTTTTGCCCAATCCACCCATCTTCCCATAGATGCTTGGAAAGGGAGGCGAAGACAAGCCATCTTCCAAGCTCAAAGTGGAAACACGCCTGACGCTTCCAAGGGTCGAAAGTCCCCAAGGAGCCCAAAATGGCAGAGTCATCTACTTTGCTTGAGAAGTGGGGAGGGGGGGGGGGACAGGAATGAAACCCACCTGGATTCGCATTTTTGTCATTTCTCTCTTTAAAAAAATATTTTTTAAATAATATATATATATATATATATCTTTCTTACCAAATTCTTCTCTGCTGGCTGTAATCGGAGCCATGTTGTTTGCTCGCGTGCGCTGTCCAAGGTGCTGAAGGTTTCTTTTCCCTTCTCTTTCCCTCCGGCGGATCCCGGCGCAAAAGGAAAGACGCGCGCAAGCCCACCAACCAAAACAGGGGAGACTTCTTTCCCGACGCGATGCCGACACCAGCCCGAAAGATCCGGGAAGGTTTGGGAAAGAGGAGGAGGAGGAGGAGGAGGAGGAGGTAGAGAGAGAGAGGAAACGCGGGTGGGAGGGGGGGAGAGAGAGAGAGAGAGAGAGAGAGAGAGAGAGAGAGAGGGCAGGCCTGATCGGGTCCTCCCCTCCGTCACAGCGATTCGTGAGCCCTTGTCCGCTGGTTCGGGTCTTCTGACTCACCGAGCTCGGAGCCCGAAGACGTGGTTGAAACCCAAATTGACGCAATTCTGACGCTACCGGAGTGAAATCAGTACCTCCTCCCCCGCCCCTTCCTTCCTTCCCTCCCTCCCTCCCCCCCCCCACACTCCTCCACTCCTGAGACACACCAGCCCACATTCATCAATTATTTTAACGGCTCTGCTGCAGGAGATTAGCTCACATTCTCAGCCGGGCGTAGATAGCAATGCTAATTTCTAGGGCCAACCCTGGCTCGCGTTTTTTTGTTTTTTTGTTTTGTTTTGTTTTGTTTTTTTTGCTGCCACCAGTCTGGCAGTCTTAAACCTGGAAGACGGGGCTGAGGAGAGAGGGAGAAAGAGAGAGGGGGGAGAGAGGGAGGGGGGGAGAGAAAGAGAGATGAGAGACAGGGAAGGAGGAAGAGAGGGAGAGGGAGGGAGAGGGAGAGAGGGAGAAAGAGAGAGAGATGACAGAGAGAGGAGAGGGGGAGAGGGAGAGAGAGGGGGAAGAGAAAGAGAGAGGAGAGAGGGAAGGAGGAAGAGAGGGAGTGAGAAAAAGAGAGATATGACAGAGAGGAGAGGGGGAGAGAGGGGAAAGAGAAAGAGAGGAGAGAGGGAAGGAGGAAGAGAGGGAGAGGGAGAGAGTGAGAAAGAGAGAGATATGACAGAGAGAGGGGAGGGGGAGAGAGGGGGGAAGAGAAAGAGAGAGGAGAGAGGGAAGGAGGAAGAGAGGCAGAGGGAGAGAGTGAGAAAGAGATGACAGAGAGGGGGGAAGGGGAGAGGGGGAGAGAGGGGGAAGAGAAAGAGGAGAGAGAGGGAGGAAGGAAGAGAGGGAGAGGGAGTGAGAGGGAGAGAGGGAGAAAGAGAGAGATATGACAGAGGGAGGGGGAGAGGGAGAGAGGAGAGAAAGAGGAGAAAGAGGGAGGGAGGGAGGAAGAGAAAGAGAGAGAGAAAGAGAAAGGGAGAGATATGATGGGAGAGGGAGAGAGAGAGGAGAGAGAGAGGAGAGAGAGGGGGAAGGAGGAAGGGAGGAAGGGAAAGAGAGAAAAAAGGGAGAGAGTGAGAAAGAGAGAGATATGACACAGAGAGAAAAAGACAAGAGAGAGGAGAGAGGAAAGAAAGAGAAGAGAGAGAAGGAGGGAGGGAGGGAGACAGAGAGAGAAAGAAAGGGGGAGAGTGAGAAAGAAAGATATGACAGGAAGAGAGAAAAAGAGAGACTTGTTTAAAGAGAGAGAGAAGAGAGAGAGGAGAAAAAGAGAGGGGGGAGGGGGAGAGGGGGGTGTTCGCAGATGTAGGAAGTGAAGTGGGAGGTAGGGAATGTCCCAGACGCAATTTCTTTTTCCTCTGGAAATGCTTCTTTAGTGTGATTTGCCAGATATCTGGAGTGCTCGCTAGGGGGAACCTTGAACACGGATTCCCAGACTGACTGGAATAGGCGTAAACAGATTATAGCTTGTCAGAGCTCCATTCTAAACAGATTGTAGCTTGTTAGATGTAGCTTCTAAACAGATTGTGGCTTTTTGGACCTACCTGATACCTCTTCCTCCCTCTTTTTCTCTCTGACACTTACTTCACACCCACTTTTTTTTTCTCGCATTTTTACTTTTGAAATCTGTCCTTGTGATACCATGCATTATTAACAAGTTCTCCATCATAAATGGACATCCCTGGTGGATGGGTCTTGGCTGATCTTGAAAAAGGTCTGCAGCCTTGGGCTAGGTTGGGATGAAACGGGATGAAGAACCATCTGGAAATCTGGAAGAAAGAACGGGAGGTTTAAAAATAGAAGGAAACAATGGCCAACCACTTTTCTATTATTTCCTGGAAAGGTGCATAGATATTGCTATGCAGTCACTAGGAGGAAAATTTAGCCTAAAAGAGACTCATATTATAAAATGTATGAGCTATTTTCCAAACCACCTGAAGGCAGGAAGAGAAGCAATGGGTGGAAACTAATCAAGGAGAGAACCAACCTAGAACTAAGGACAAATTTCTTGACAGTGAAGACAAGCAACGTAATGGCTTGCCTCTCGAAGTTGGGTGCTCCAACACTGGAGGTTTTCAAGAAGGAATTGCACAGCCATTTGTCTGGACTGGTATAGGATTTCCTGCTTGAGCAGGGGGTTGGACTAGAAGACCTCCGAGGTCCCTTCCATCCCTGTTATTCTGCTAAAAGCACACCAAAGAGAGAAGCCACACAACAAAATCAGAAGCAACAAAAAATGCAATCTAGATAATTGTTGATGGGCAAATAAGTGGAGAAGGGAGACAGAGGATTTTTTTAAAAAAATGTATTTACTTATTTTTCACATTTTTGAACTGCCCATCTCTCTCAGAATCACTGCAAACATAGGTTCCTTTTGGTTTCAAGTTAGTTTTCTTTAATTATAATTTTCAAGTGAATTTCCCCTCTAAGATTCTTTTTTTTTTAAAAAAAAATAATATTGGCTCAGTAGCTTCTTCTAGAATGAAAGTAGAGTTCTGTGAAAGATACTACATTGAACTCCATGGGATTGCTTTCCATGTCATGGTGGCACAGTGGTTAGAGTGAAGTACTGCAGGTTACTTCTGCTGATTATCGGCTGCCAGCAGTTCGGCAGATCGAATCTCACCAGGCTCAAGGTTGACTCAGCCTTCTATCCTTCTGAGGTGGGTAAAATGAGGACACAGGTTGTTGGGGGCAATATGCCAATTCTGCAAATTGCTTAGAGAGGGCTGTAAAGCACTGTGAAGTGGTATATACTGTAAGTCTAAGTGCTATTGCTATTGCTATGTAGATATGTCTAGAATTGGGCTGAAAATATATTTCTCTAGAAGCATGGGACGGGGAGATCTGGGCTGCTGCTGCTCCTCCTTTTTCTCCTCCTTTTTCTCCTCCTTTTTCTCCTCCTTTTTCTCCTCCTCCTCCTCCTCCTCCTCCTCCATTCCCCACTTTTACCTTGTAACACAAGAACTGCCTTTATAACTTTCTATGCTCCATGTAGATACTCCATTCCTGATCTGTAATTTCCATGAAGTCTTGCCTGGGAATAATGTTTTCTATCTTTTTTAAAAATATATATATATATATATATTACTCGTGGTTTTCAGCTGGTTGAAACCTGTCCCACAGCTGGCACTTTCTGTTACCTTATATAAATCAATGTAAAAGCTAAATTGAGTCTCACTGCCCTGCATTTTAGAAAGCTGCTGGTTGGTATCAGACCAACATTTTAATATCTCTTGAAATTCTGAATTCACAACTAGAATAAAAACATTCACGCAGGTAGTTAAACATAGCGCAAAATAAATAATGAGAAACACTGGTTTAGCACATTGTTAGCAGGATCCTGAAGAGAACCTGCCTTTAGAACAATTTTGTCCAAAATACTGTTCTTTGATGAGTTGTGCTCCAATTTAGAACACAGAACAGTCTGGCAACATTCATGTAATATAAAAATATCTGGTAACAACTTCTTCTCCTTCTTCTCCTTCTCCTTCTTCTCCTTCTCCTTCTCCTTCTCCTTCTCCTTCTCCTTCTCCTTCTCCTTCTCCTTCTCCTTCTTCTTCTTCTTCTTCTTCTACCATATCCATCATCGGATGTTGGCAATCATGTTGGAAATCCTATTTTTGTCAACAGCCGCATGAAAAAGTGCTGCTGAGTTTTGCCCAAATCAGTCCCTTAGGTTTTGAAGCTATGATGTTCTTCTTCTGCCTGGACTTCGTTTACCTTCAATCTTTCCCTGGAGGATTAAGTGAATCCTTAATATTTTTCTGGGTGTTGCATCACATGTCCAAAATATTCTAACTTTCACTTTTTAATGGCTTTGATGATTTCCCTTTGCTTTCCCAAATGGCTTATCAATTAATCAGCTTAATGTTATATCTGGTAACATTCTTGTAATAATTAACCAGTGGAACAAGTTGCCTTTGGAAATTGTGGGTGCCCCCAACACTGGAGGCTTTTAAGAAGAGCCTGGACATCCATCTATCAGAAATAGTATAGATCTCCTGTGAGAACAGCGGGTTGGACTAGATGACCTCCAAAGTCCCTTCCAGCTCCATTACTGTTACTAATATAGGTGATCAACAATAAAATATTGACTTTGGCCTATTCCCCACTGGTTCAGGTTGCTTGTGCCCAACAGAGATGTTGTGATTGTTCTTGGTTGCTTTTTATGCTACTATGTTATTTATGTTTTTAATTATTGGTTCTGTTTTTTACTCTGTTTTTACTTTGTTTTAATTGTTAGCCCACCCAGAGTCCTATATATGAGATGGGCAGTGATATAAATGCATTAAATATATAAAGAACCCAAGGGGCCTTTAGGTAGGGAGAAAAGCAAAATTTCTATAGATTTCTCTATTCAATCTGCAGAGATAAAGAAAAGAAATTTTCGGAGATAAAGAAAAGCGATAAAGAAAAGGAATTACGTAGCTGCTGTCCAAATGAAGCGGGAGAAACTGACACAAATTAGTAGTTTTATATGAATAAATATTTTTAACATTTATATATGCTAGTCAGGAGTGCAGGAACATCGTGAGGTAAAATTGAACAATCGACAGAACATGCAGAAGAAAACGGCGGGAAAACAAAGGGACACTCCCCTTTTCATCCATGGCAACCAATCACAGCGCAGATTGCCTCACGCAGGACCCAGCATTCTCCAACCCATCCATCAGCCACAACTGTATTCCCTGGCCCATCGTACACTTAACTGTCCCAGCTACTAAATGTAATATCTTAACATTTTGCAACAAGAGAAGTGACGGACTTTTGAAAGAGTTCTTCCTCTGACCAACCCCTACATATTTTTGCCCCACCAAACATGGAAATTGTTTAAGCAAATTGTTTAAACAAAATGTGATCTCCAGTTACCTGTACAGATAGTCTTCCACGTACCACAGTTCATTGAGTGACCATTTTTCACACTTAACGACTGTTGCAGCATCCCCACGATCAAAATTCGGAAGCTTGGCAACAGACTCACAGTTATGACGGTGATCCTCTTTGGCGACCTTCTGACCAGCAATGTCAATGGGGAAGCCAGATTACTTAGCAACTGTGTTACTAACTTATCAACGGCAGCAATTCATTTAACAACCGAGGCAAGAAAGGTCACAAATTGGGGCAAAATTCACTTAATAACTGTCCCGCTTAGCAACAGAAATAGCTGGTTCCATTCTGGTCATAAGTCAAGGACTAGCTGTATTTGAATTTTCCCTCAAAGTAGAATATGTCGAAAAAATATTGAATATCTCTGTACTCTGATGCAATTCATTCACGCATCCATTCATTCATTCCTACCACTTCTGTATCACTCCTTTGGTGTTGCAGAAGATTCTTGTGAGTCCCTTGGACTGGGACTCAATTCTTAAAAAAAAAAAAGATCAATCCTGATTGTTTCTTGGAAGGACAGATGCTGACTCTGATGCTCAAATTCTTTGGCCACCTAATGAGAAGAGAGCGTCCTGACCCAGCTCCCCAAACACGAGAAATCCTCTGAAGTTAACTCAAAGATTCCTTTATTAGGAGTGCCAGCAGCCCCAGCAAAACGTTCCTCTCTCACCATAGGCTAACAAGTCTGTCCGGCAGGGAGATGAATACTTGTCTGCCACATCTATTCATCTCTACCCCCTGCCTTTTATCCCCAGAACTAGAGTGGGGTTTTGTTAGCAGCGGTGGCTCTTCCGTCCCAAGGACCGGCCCATTGATTTCCACTGCTCTCCTCTCCTCTGCCTTCTGTGCATCCGCGCATCAGGCACTGGACCCAGCCGTTCCCCCTATTCCTCATCAGCCACCTCCAGACCTGGAGGCTGTTGACTGTCCATCTGAGGGCTGACGGATGGCCCAGGCTCCGCCTCTGTCTCTCTCTCTGCCAACTCCATTCCCTCTTCCCCCTCGAAGCTCTCAGGTTGCCTTAATGCTGACCCTGACTCCCACACCTCCTCCTCATCTGATTCTGTTGTTGGAGTGGCCGGCAGCCGACAGGCCACAACAGAGAGGACTTATTAGAAAAGACCTCGATGTTGGGAAAGATTGAAGGCTAAAAGGAGTAGGGGACGGCAGAGGATGAGATGGTTAGATAGGGTCATCAACGCAATGAATATGAATTTGGCAAGCTCCAGGAGACAGTGCAGGACATGGTAGACTTGGCATGCTATGGCCCATGCAGTGGTGGGTTTCAAAATTTTTTACTACCGGTTCTATGGGTGTGGCTTGGTGGGCATGGCATGGCATGGCTTGGTGAGTGTGGCAGGGGAAGGATACTGTAAAATCTCCATTCCCACCCCACTCCAGGGAAAGGATACTGTAAAATCTCCATTCCCTACCCAATCCAGGGGAAGGTTAATGCAAAATCTCCATTTCCTCCCGATCAGCTGAGACTTGGGAGGCAGAGAATAGATGGGGAAGGGGCCAGTCAGAATTTTTACTATCAGTTCTCCGAACTACTCAAAATTTCCACTTCCGGTTCTCCAGAACTGGTCAGAACCTGCTGGAACCCACCTCTGGGCCCATGGGGTCGCAAAGTGTCAGACATGACTTAGTGACTGAACAATAACAAACTACTCTTTTCCAACTAGTGATGAAGATGAAGATGAAGATTTTAACAGTCTTTGGAAAACCACCAAACTTTGAACTTGCAACTTCTCGCTGGCCAAACGTCATGTCTCCCATATGTTTAGGTAAGCATCGGATCTAGCAAATCTACCCTTTCAACCAATAGAGAAAACTACAGGTTTCCATACTGAGATAAAGACAGAAGCTTTTAATGGCAGTAAGTAGGATACATATCTAGTTATTTCTTTGGGATTCTGCAAAAAATGGCACTGGCAGCTGGAAACGGCCATATGTTTCCCACAATTGGCAGTAAAACTGCACAGTGGGAAGCCTAGGCACATTCCTCCATGACTCTGAAGGTCATATATTTATGGACAAGTGCCACAAATAGCCTACTCCTAGAGAGTCTTTCCAGTTTTACATGGCTTCCTTTTCTGAAAAAAATTGAGGAGCCTGTTCTTTAGGCAAAAGCCCACATTCCACTAGCTGTACAGTATTGACTTTCCTCCATAGTTCTATTTCCCATTTGTGCTGTCCCATTTGGTCTTCCTTTCAGATTGACTTCATTCACAGAACATGGAAAAATATTATTTTGATAATTCAAAAAGTAGTCCTGGTGGTGTTTGGGGTGAGAATTCCTCCCCCCCCAAAAAAAGCTTTATAGAGAGAGAGTATGATGGTCTAAGGTAGCTTCATTTCACTCCTGATCAAACTTACCCAGTTTTTTGGGGGGAAGGGAGCCATTTGGACAATTGATGTTGCCTATGGATCTGTAGTCCATAGTCATAGTCCAAGAAATCAAAAGACGCTTGCTCCTGGGGAGGAAAGCTATGGCAAATCTAGACAGCATTCTAAAAAGCAGAGATATCACCCTGCCAACAAAAATGCATATAGTCAAGGCGATGGTTTTCCCAGTTGCAATGGATGGCTGTGAAAGCGCCAAAGAATTGAGGCCTTTGAACTCTGGTGCTGGAGAAGACTCCTGCAAGTCCCTTGGACTGCAAGGCCATCAAACTGGTCTTTCCTAGAGGAGATCAACCCTGACTTCTCTTTAGAAGGCCAGATCCTGAAGATGAAACTCAAATACTTTGGCCACCTAATGAGAAGGAAGGACTCCCTGGAGAAGAGCCTAATGCTGGGAACGATGGAGGGCAAAAGAAGAAGGGGACGACAGAGAACGAGGTGGCTGGATGGAGTCACTGAAGCAGTCGGCGTGAGCTTAAATGGACTCCAGAGGATGGTAGAAGACAGGAAGGCCTGGAGGAACATTGTCCATGAGGTCACGATGGGTCGGGCACGACTTTGCAACTAACAACAACAACAATGGATCTGTAGTTAAAAATAGACATAGCCTGAACATAGAAAGGAAGACCTGAAAAGCTTTCACCTTTTTAACTTCAATTTCCTAAGTTGCAAACCATCAATCGGTAGACTGGCTTGCTAACCAGAAGTTGTGGGTGCTCCATCGCTGGAGGTTTTCAAGAAGAGAGCTGAAATGGTATAGGGCGGTGTCACGTGCCAAAAGCGGGGGGGGAGCGTAGGGGGGTTGCACTCACACATGCCCACATCCATAATTCAATGTGCCCCACCACCCGCACATGCACACATGACCCCCCCCCGTGTGACCCCCACTTTTGGCACGCGATGTCACGGTGGGTCCAGTAGGCCCGTTTTTCGCCGAGGATTCTGGGGAGGATGAAAACAGCCTTCCCCACCCCCGTGGAGGCCCTCTGGAGGCCGGAAACGGCCCCTTTCCTGACTTCCGGTGGGCCCAGAAGGCCTAAAAATCAGCTGGCTGGCACACGCATGCGTGCTGAAGCTGAGCTAGGGCAACGCTCATGTGCCCACAGATATGGCTCCACTTGCCACCTGTGGCACACATGCCATAAGTTCGCCATCACAGGTATAGGGTATCTTACTTGAACATGGCGTTCGATTAGAAGACCTCCAAGATCCCGTCCAACTCTGTTATTTGTGTAACTTGAGCTTGCAAATAAACAGTGTAAGAGAAGAGAGGGCATTACCTTGATGGATCCCACTTTGCTGCCCCTCCCCTCTTTCATTCGGCCCTCCCTCGCTCTTGTTAATGCATTTCCCCTCCATCCCATCTGGCAGTTCCTCCCTGCTCCTACCAATGTCTGAAAATCATGGTTCTCCATGTTCTTCAGCTCCTGTGGACTAATTACATTTAGCTTGGGTCTGTCAGCCTTGTGAGGTATACCAGACAGGAAACACAGCCAGATGAGCTAATTCTACTTTATGGTCAGGTTACGCAAACAGCATCTTGCAAGACTGGCAGTCTATCTGTCAAGCGCCAGGAAAATCAGTTCAAATGGGTACAAAGCAGTGGTGAAATCCAATTTTTTTTACTACCGGTTCTGTGGGCATGGCTTGGTGGGCATAGTGTGGCTTGGTGGGCGTGGCAGGGGAAGGATACTGCAAAATCCCCATTCCCTCCTCACTCCTGGGTGAAGGATATTGCAAAATCTTCATTTCCACCCCACTCCTGGGGGAAGGATACTGCAAAATCTCCATTCCCTCCCTACTCCTGGGGGAAGGATACTGCAAAATCCCCATTCCCTTCCCACTCCTGGGGGAAGGATACTGCAAAATCCCCATTCCCTTCCCACTCCTGGGGGAAGGATACTGCAAAATCTCCATTCCCTCCGTTCTCCAAACTACTCAAAATTTCCGCTACCGGTTCTCCAAATTGCTCAAAATTTCCGCTACCGGTTCTCCAGAACCTGTCAGAACCTGCTGGATTTCACCCCTGGTACAAAGCTCTCTACAAAAATCTGAACTACTAACAGCCCAAGCAAACTAGCGGTAGATAAGAATCACAGGAATTCAAGCTGGTCTGGACTTAGATCTCTTGTGGGTGTGAAGGAACTCATGACTGATGATGCATTTGAACCCTCCTTCAGGTTCAGCATGATCATCTCCTATGGCTGTGATGGCAAACCTATGGCACATGTGCCCGAATGGCACTCGGAACCATGTCACCTAGCACGCGCGGCATCACCCATTCCTCTTCTGGGTTTCTGGCGCACATGTGCATGTGATGATCAGCTGGCCTTCGTGCGTCCGGCAGTCCCGGAAACCAGAAAAGCTGGTCTTCCATTTTCCGGCATGAACATGCGTTCCAGCCAGCTGATTGGCATGTGCGCATGCGTGGCAGTAACCGGAAGACTTGCTTGCCGGTGCGCATGTGCATGCCAGAAACCGGAGGTACCTTATCCAGCATGTGCATGCTCCCTGGGCAGCTCCTCATTCTGGTCGTGGCTCTGATGAGTGCTCCCGTCACTGTCCTACAGTATCTTTCCCCCCATCTCTTTTACATCCCAGGAAACTAGAGAGGGTGTCTTCTCAGCCGCTTGCCCCAGCCACATTCCTGCTGCAAGCTAAGCTGTCTCTTATCCTTGCCTGCATCTCCCAAGATAATTTGCACCTACCATTACACAATCAGACCAAACACAATTAGCCAGCTATGATCAAAACAACAGTTAAGGAGAAACGGGGAGGAGGGAGAAATGAGAGTTGAGCCAAACAATACCAGGATGGTGAATGTATATTTAGTTACACCTGTAGCTAAATGTTAACACAACGAAACCGGAACATCAATATGTAATACCTACTCCAATTGCACAGAGCTTATTGATCTGCCTATCCAAAGAGCATCAGTTTTATGTTAGTGGCATACAGTCAGCAGCGTAATATAGATGCTGCCTCTGACCCATTGATGCATTTCACCAAAGTGTGCGGCAGAGAACAGGAAGTCTAGCAGGGATGCCCATTAGTGTTAAGGAGGAAGACGGAGCTGTCAATTAGCGGCTGACAAAGGGGTTTTCCTTATGGGTTTCTTGGGAGGTAAGGAAGACTGTTTCTGCAGGGGGTCAGTTCCAACGAGACAGGCAACCTTGCAAAAATGCCTCACTGTCAAAGCAAGCGGGGGGCGTTGCTTGAATGAGCATCAACACAGACAATTTAAAATGTGACAAGACAATTGAGTTGAGCGCAAACCCCAGGAAGGGAAAAATGCCTTGCCTGAACAGACTAACATCGTCATCCATAGTCAGTACTGTGTGGACCGCGCTTGAACGCACATTGTAAAAACTCACTGCAGGGGTGAGACCACACTTAGAATATTACTCTAGGACTGGCAACTGATTCGTATTTGCAGTGTCCATGTGACTAACTGAACAGCTGCAGCACTTCACTTAACAACTGTGTCAAGAAAGGTCATAAAATGAGGCAAAGCTCACTTAACTGTCTCACTTAGCAATAGAAATTTTGGACTCAGTTATGGTCGTAAATTGAGGATTACATGCAAAGAATTGGACCTTGGCTGGGTTGCTTTATGTTGTTCTTGAGGAATGGAATGGGATGGAATGGGCTGGGCTGGGCTGGGATAGGATAGGATAGGATAGGATAGGATAGGATAGGATAGGATAGGATAGGATAGGATAGGATAGGATAGGATAGGATAGGATAGGATAGGACAGGTGTTCTGTCCCTGTCTCACACACACACACACACAAACAGATATCCAGGGGTTAAATAAAACTGGCAGACAACAAATTCTTTCGATAAGAGGATTGGCAGCAACCCAGTAGCTGCTTACCAAGAACTTTACTCATAAAGGGAGGGGTTGTTCCTCCAACAGATAAACCCAAACAAGATACACACAGTTCAAGAATTGCCAAGTCCAGTCCGTATTAAATCCAAGGCAAATAACGTTGTTTCAAAGATGCAATGTGACTCGCTAGTAGTTAGTTTTGTCCGTCACAGAGTCTGATGGCCACCTCACCCCCTTATATTCCCTGTGGGGTGTGGTCCAGTGACTCAGGTTAATCTCTGGCACGCCTCCTTTTCTGCTGCGTGCGCTTGTCTCTCCGACGCTGGCGTGGATCCAGCCAAGACTTATCTCCGTCACTGTCTGACTGTGAGGAGATACCTGGCTCCTGGCCAATCTCTTCTTCTACGGGAGACACCTGAGATATTGCCAGAGAGGAGGGTCCTGGAGAGGAAGGCCTGGCCAACTCCTCTCCTTCATGTTCGGAGCCTTCTCCCTCCAATAAGTCGGCCTTGGAGGTCAGAGTCACAACAATAGGATAGAACAGAACAGAACAAAACAGGACAGGACAGGACAGAACAGAATAGAATAACAGAGTTAGAAGGGACCTTGGAGGTCTTCTAGTCCAACCCCCTGCTTAGGTAGGAAACTCTATACCATTTCAGACAAATGGTTATCCAACCTCTTTTTAAAAACATTCGGTGTTGGAGAACTCACAACTTCTGGAAGCAAGTTGTTCCATTGGTTAATTGTTCTAACTGTCAGGAAATTTGTCCTTAGTTCAAAGTTGCTTCTCTCCTTGATTAGTTTCCATCCATTGTTTCTTATCCTGCCCTCAGGTGCTTTGGAGGATAGCTTGACTCCCTCTTCTTTGGGGCAGCCCCTCAAATATTGGAACACTGCTACCATGTCTCCCCTAGTCCTTCTTTTCATTAAACTAGACATACCCAGTTCCTGCAACAGTTCTTCATATGTTTTAGCCTCCAGTCCCTTAATCATCTTTGTTGCTCTTCTCTGCACTCTTTCCAGAGTCTCAACATCTTTTTTACATCATGACGGCCAAAACTGAATGCCGTATTCCAAGTGTGGCCTTACCAAGACCTTATAAAGTGGTATTAACACTTCACGTGATCTTGATTCTATCCCTCTGTTTATGCAGCCTAGAACTGTGTGGGGTTTTTTGCCAGCTGCTACACATGGCTGGTTCATATTTAAATGGTTGTCCATTTAAATGAATAGACCTGGTGCACTCTCTGTACGATGACCAACATTTTGGCTTTTTACTGTTTTTATTTTTAATTTAAATTGGATTTTGTTGTTTCCTTTTTTAAATGTATTTTACCTTTTTGTATTTGATTTTATTATATATGCACCTGGGGTCACTACATGAGATGACAGCTATATAAATATGACAAATACATAAATAAACAGAATTAAAAAGACATCACTTTCCAAGACATTATTAGCAGTGGTTGACTAGTGATGGTTCGTAAGCACCCATATTAAACAAAATTCACTTTATTATTTCCCTCCCGGTAATTAGGAACATGTTTGTATTGATTTATTTACAAAAATATTTTAAATCCTCATTAAACACGACAATCTTTCTGCCATGATATAAATAGCTAATCAATATACGCCAACTCAGAAGGCAATCTTCAGCATTTCGCAGTAGAATATTCTCTCTTCTAAACTTCCCTTGCAGTTTGTTAACTTCTAAATGCGTCATGAAATACAATTAAGTACCAGCATGGGGCTAGAGGAGTAGTGAAAAACCGGAGACAGGTGCATTGAGCAAGTTCCATCTAGTGTGAAAAATATCTCAACTAATTATGGGGAGAGATCAGTGGTGGGATTCAAATTTTTTTTACTACTGGTTCTGTGGGCGTGGCTTGGTGGGCGTGGCAGGGGAAGGATACTGTAAAATGTCCATTCCCTCCCAACTCCTGGGGGAAGGATATTGCAAAATCCCCATTCCCTCCCCACTCCTGGAGGAAGGATATTGCAAAATCTCCATTTCCACCCCACTCTGGGGCCAGCCAAAGGTGGTATTTGCCGGTTCTCCGAACTACTCAAAATTTCCGTTACCAGTTCTCCAGAACATGTCAGAACCTGCTGAATTTCACCCCTGGGACAGATGTGCAAATACAAAAAGAAAGGTTGAAGGTCACACATGAATCCACCAGAAGAGAAATGGATACTAATCTAGGAGAGAAGCAATTTAGAACTATGGAGAAATTTCATGACAGTTAGAACAGTTAATCAGTGGAACAACTTGCCTCCAGAAGTTGTGAATGCTCCAACACTGGAAGTTTTTAAGAAGACATTGGATAACCATTTGTCTGAGATGGCGTAGGGTTTCCTGCCTAAGCAGGGGGTTGGACTAGAAGACCTCCAAGGTCCCTTCCAACTCTGTTATTCTATTCTATTCTACTTGCACATTTCAATCAGAAATTGGTCTACCAAGGAAGACATCTCTATGAAATGTAGAAATATGAACTTTAAAGGAAAAAAGTGTGTTCATTCCTCAGCATATTATGCTTCTGCTTGAAAAAAAAATTCCACTTGGATAATGTTCTCAACAAGGGTTAAAAGGAAATATATAGAATTTTAGGTTGACCATTCCTGGTTAAAGGAACACAATATGCCTTCAAATCAGTACTGACTCCTGGTCTCTGCATGGACTAGTCCTTGAAATTTGTCTCCCTCCATTCTTTTTTTTCCTTCCTTCCTTCCTTCCTTCCTTCCTTCCTTCCTTCCTTCCTTCCTTCCTCCCTCCCTCCCTCCCTCCCTCCCTCCCTCCCTTCCTTCCTGCTATTACTCTCAATATAGACTATAAATTTATTCATTACTATCAACATTGCCATAAATGTCCAACGAGGTGAACACAAGATGGATTGTTGTTGTTTTCTCCTCCCTCCCTTCCTCCTTTCCTTTCTTCCTTTGCTTCTTTTCTCTTTCTTTATTTCTTTCTTTCCTTCCTTCCCTCCTTCCTTCCTTCTTTCCTTCCTTCCTTCCTTTCTTTTTCTTTCTTTTTCTTTCTTTCTTTTTCTTTCTTTCTTTCCTTCCTTCTTTCCTTCTTTCTTTCTTTCCCTCCCTCCCTCCCTCCTTCCTTCCTTCCTTTTGTTACTCTCAATATAGATTATAAATTTATTCATTACTATCAGCATTGCCATAAATGTCCAATGAGGTGAACACAAGATGGATTGTTGTTGTTTTCTCCTCCCTCCCTCCTTTCCTTCCTCCTTTCCTTCCTTCCTTCCTTCCTTCCTTCCTTCCTTCCTTCCTTCCTTTGCTTCTTTTCTTTCTTTATTTCTTTATTTCCTTCCTTCCTTCCTTCCCTCCTTCCTTCCTTCCTTCCTTCTTTCTTTCCTTCCTTCCTTTACTTCTTTTTCTTTCTTTTTCTTTCTTTCTTTCCTTCCTTCCTTTACTTCTTTTTCTTTCTTCCTTCCTTCCTTCCTTCCTTCCTTCCTTCCTCTTTCTTTCTTTCCTTCCTTCCTTCCTTCCTTCTTTCCTTCTTTCTTTCTTTCCCTCCCTCCCTCCTTCCTTCCTTCCTTCCTTCCTTTTGTTACTCTCAATATAGACAATAAATTTATTCATTACTGTCAAAATTGCCATAAATTTCTAACAAAGTGAACACAAGATGGGTTGTTGTTGTTTTCTCCTCCCTCCCTCCCTGACTCCCTCCCTCCCTCCTTCCTTCCTTCCTTCCTTCCTTCCTTCCTTCCTTCCTTCCTTCCTTCCTTCCTTCCTTCCTTCCCAGTGCAAATCATTTACTACCCATTTCCATATTCCTACCAAGGAAAATCTACGGACATGGTCATGGGGCGACTAGGAACTGACCTTCAATAGAAAGAAATTTACTTGGATTCCCCTTTAACATTTAAATTGTAAATTGCCCGTACCATTTTCCTTATTTCTCTATAACCCAGGAGGGAGAGAAAAGACTCGGCCTCTACCCACCGAGGTCCTTATTAAAACCCCTTTTGTCGAGCAGTGCTTGCTTAAAAGCTGCCTCTTAGTTTAAAGCAACATTTTTCAAAGTAAATGAGAAAACAACCGAGCCAGCAACGGCTCCCCTTTAAGTGCCTGGGTGTCTCTTAGAAGCAGCTTATCAAGTTTCTAGGCAGAAGCACCAGACAGATGAAAGGGAGGGGTAGGGGCCTGTGGTTGCTAGGTGACGATTCATACATTCCCCAAAGTAGCCAACACCTCAATGATTATTTCTGTTAAAAACAACAACAACATTTTTCCCCCTTTCTTTCGTTTGGTTTAAATCTTCTCTCTTCCCCACGTAGAAATTGGAATCTAAATGTAGGCCGGTTCTGAAATCCTTCCCCAAAAGGGGTTAATCTCCCTTTGCTTTTAGGGTAATTGGTTTTTTTTTTCATCAAACCGGTCCAAATTCTCACCAATCAGACTTTGTCCTTATTAGGGGAGGGAGGCGAGGGAAATCACCAAGTTTACAGATTGCTTTGAGGTTTATAGGATATTGAAAATGGTGTCACTCTGCTGAACTGTTGGAGGGGTTGAGTATATGGACGTCCACACCAGTGTTCATCCTGTTCATCAATAAACCTTTTTTTCCAAGCAACTTCCATGAATCCAGTGTCTTTTTTCCCACTTGGAACTGAACCCAGAAGAATATTTCTTCCAACAGAAAGAAGGAAGGAAGAAAGGAAGGGAGGGAGGGAGGGAGGGAGGGAGGGAAGGAGGGAGGGAGGAAGGAAGGAAGACAGGGAGGGAGGGAGGAATGGAAGGAGAGAGAGAGAGGGAAGGAGGGACCCAGATTGTTGCGGTCAATATGCTTCTCACTGCGTTATGTGTTTGTCAGCTGAGCGTCTGTCCTAAGATTTATGGTAGCCTGCCAGAGATCTTTATTACGTCTTTATAGCAACAGAGATAAGACTAGTCTTGTGATGTAGCTAAGCTTTCGAATGCCTGGTCTAAAACTGGATCTCTGTAATGACAATAGGCAGTATGAACCTTCTGCCAAGCATCTTTGGACAGAACAATATGGCTGACCCAAAAGTTTAGACAAACAATTCTGAGGACATTACTGGCTAAAATGAACTCATTTTGAACATGACGCTCCTTACGATTTAGCTACTTGCGAAACAGTCTAGCCATTCTCGATGTGACTATCCAGCAGGACCAGTATCCATCCAGAGAGCAAGCATGAACCCATCTTCAATCAATCAGGAATCCATCAATAGGATGGTATAAAGCAGAGGTGTCAAACTCAATTTCATTGAGGGCTGTATCAGGGCCGAGGTTGACCTTGGAGGGCATGGTCAACTGGGTAGGTGTGGTCAACTAGATGGGCTGGCTAGCTTGATGCCACTCCTCAAACTGCTGGCATGTTTCCTCTTTGCATTGGGTAGACTGAGCCGAAGCCATGCTGGCCTGATCTCCTCTTCACATTGGGTAGACCGGGATGAAGCTATGTTGACCTGATTTTTCCTCTTCACATTGGGTAGACTGGGCCGAAGCCATGCTGGACTGATCTCCTCTTCACATTGGGTAGACTGGGATGAAGCTACGTTGACCTGATTTTTCCTCTTCACATTGGGTAGACTGGGCCGAAGCCATGCTGGACTGATCGCCTCTTCGCATTGGGTAGACTGGGATGAAGCTATGTTGACCTGATTTTTCCTCTTCACATTGGGTAGACTGGGCCGAAGCCATGCTGGACTGATCGCCTCTTTGCATTGGGTAGACTGGGATGAAGCTATGTTGACCTGATTTTTCCTCTTCACATTGGGTAGACTGGGCCGAAGCCATGCTGGACTGATCGCCTCTTCGCATTGGGTAGACTGGGATGAAGCTACGTTGACCTGATCTTTCCTCTTTGCATTGGGTAGACTGGACCGAAGCCATGCTGGCCTGATCTCCTCTTCACATTGGGTAGACTGGGATGAAGCTACGTTGACCTGATTTTTCCTCTTTGCATTGGGTAGACTGGACCGAAGCCATGCTGGCCTGATCTCCTCTTCGCATTGGGTAGACTGGGATGAAGCTACGTTGACCTGATCTTTCCTCTTTGCATTGGGTAGACTGAGCCGAGGCCACGCTGGCCTGATCTCCTCTTCGCATTGGGTAGACTGGGATGAAGCTACGTTGACCTGAACTTTCCTCTTCGCATTGGGTAGACTGGGCCGAAGCCATGCTGGCCTGATCTCCTCTTCGCATTGGGTAGACTGGGATGAAGCTACGTTGACCTGATCTTTCCTCTTCGCATTGGGTAGACTGGGCCGAAGCCACGCTGGCCTGATCTCCTCTTCGCATTGGGTAGACTGGGATGAAGCTACGTTGACCTGATCTTTCCTCTTTGCATTGGGTAGACTGAGCCGAGGCCACGCTGGCCTGATCTCCTCTTCGCATTGGGTAGACTGGGATGAAGCTACATTGACCTGAACTTTCCTCTTCGCATTGGGTAGACTGGGCCGAAGCCATGCTGGCCTGATCTCCTCTTCGCATTGGGTAGACTGGGATGAAGCTACGTTGACCTGATCTTTCCTCTTCGCATTGGGTAGACTGGGCCGAAGCCATGCTGGACTGATCGCCTCCTCGCATTGGGTAGACTGGGATGAAGCTACATTGACCTGATCTTTCCTCTTCGCATTGGGTAAACTGGACCAAAACCATGCTGGCCCAATCTTTCCTCATTGCATTTGATAGACCAGGAAAGCCCCATGGGCCGGATCCAACCACATCATGGGCTTTGAGTTTGACACCTCTGGTATAAAGTATCAATGGATGCCACTTAGTGTTTGAGTAAGAATACATCTGGAAAGCACATTCAAACTACTTCTGACCATTCCCCTATTGTGAGAAGAAGTGTACCCTTTGCCATTGTGAATTTGGATCTCGTAACAGTAACACAGTTGGAAGGGACCTTGGAGGTCATCTAATCCAACCCCCCTGCTCACACAGACCTGTGCTAGGGATTTGAACCACTGAACTGCCAACCTTTCTGATCGACAAGCTCAGTGTCTTAGCCACTGAGCCACCTAGCCAAGCAACGAGGCACACAACGAAAGTTAAAATCCTTATACATCCAAGTCATATATCCGGTTCTGATATATATTTTTTTTCACCTCTGCCTGTAGGAGAAGGAATGGCAGAACCTGGGGGGTGGAATGAAAATGGGGATCGTCCTAAAATCACTACGATGAGACAAAAGCATGCTCAGGTGTTAGGCGTTATTAATGTTGCTTTTTGGGAGATTGGCAAAAATAATTGTTTGTCTGAGTGTGAATCTATTGTTCTAAATCAAGGATGCAGATGTTGATCTTGGACTCTTTGACATTGATGAAGGTATAAACATTTTATATCTCTGCATGTTGAGCAGCCTATGCATTTAATACATGACATCAGGCTTCAAAACCCAAGAACGACATGTGGAGTTACTTCTAAGCAAGTTCCTTTATTGCAAGATCCGATCTGGGTCGGTCACCGAGACCAGAGGTTTACTCTTCCGAGCTTTCAGACTCTTGCCTTGGCCCATCTTCAGGGAACTTCTCTCTACTGGACGATGTGCTTTGGACTATTGTATAAGTTGTATTTATGTGGCGCCTTCCTATTGGTTGATTGGTGTGCTGATGGCTGGCGATTGGCTGTTGTTTACTTGTGCTGCCAAGCCAGGGGTGAAATCCAGCAGGTTCTGACAGGTTCTGGAGAACCGGTAGCGGAAATTTTGAGCAGTTTGGAGAACCAGTAGTGGAAATTTTTAGTTCAGAGAACCAGCAAATACAACCTCTGGCTGGTCCCAGAGTGGGGTGGGAATGGAGATTTTGCAGTATCCTTCCCTTGGAGTGGGGTGGGAATGGAGATTTTACAGTATCCTTCCCCTGCCACGCCTACCAAGCCATGCCCACCAAGCTACACCATGCCCACCAAGCCACACCCACAGAACCAGTTGTAAAAAAATTTGGATTTCACCACCGTGCCAAGCCTTCTGCTCCTCAGTACTTGATAAGCTAGTGATAAATCTACACCTCTGTTGACTGACAAGTGTCCCGTTTCACAGGCTAAAATTATTTCCCTGGTTGTTTTTGTACCTGCTCAGCCAACAGTCTTAGTAGCTGCAAAATTGAATGTATATAATTTCCTTTATTGTTCCTCGCCTATAAACAGAAATCTTGCCAAATTACTTGCAATATTAAAGACAGACTCTGAGTAGTGCTAGGAGGGGAGCCAAATCTCGCAAAGCATCCCTGGCCTGCTCTTGAGTTGCCATAGGCAAGGGGGATGGGAAAACAGAGAAGCAGCACATCGGCCAAAAAAAAAAAAAAGCACATTCCAGACATATCTCTCTCAAGGCTGTCTCCCAGGGTTACCTACAGTGACTGGTGGGGAGTGATCTCTACAACCCGCGAAATTGCTCCATTGGCGAATGTGACTGATGACGCATCCTGGGGGGGAGGGGGAAAGAGGGTCAAGATTGGGTCATAAATTACATGGGGTCAGAGTTGGCTTCACTTGGAATGTGCCGACATGAAGCTCCTAATAAATGACTGGATTTCTTTTGAAGCTTGGCTCAAGGCTCATGATTTAATTAGGGCATCTGTCGGAACTAGGGATAGTTCTTAACTCTCTTCCTCCCAACCAAACAATCTAAACTTTGCTGTCTCTTGGTCCTCTAGAATGCAGCCCCTCCCTTCTGGGAATCCAGACTACATTCCACTATGTCATGATTAACAATACAAAGACTTGCAGAATTTTCAGACATTTTTCAAGCTAAAAGATTCATCATTAAGCCCTATAAGACTTTATCTGATTTCCCCAAATAGCTGATTAGAATGACATGAAGTTTTTCAACCTCTGACATAGTGAAAGGGAAAAAAAGAAAACCTGTGAGCTATATAACTGACATTTGGGGAACTCTTTTCTTTGCAGCACAATGCCCCAAGCTCTGTTCCCCTTTTTCCATTAATATGTTTATCAAGACTGGGATTGCATTACTGTGAAACTGTTTATTAATCTGTTTTCACAGGTCTTTTCTGGATTCATTTAATGCAATGCAATCAAAAAGAATACGTGTAAGCTGTTGTAGGTATCTACTGTGTGCCATTTTTCCAAGAGAGGTAAACAACTGTAATAATCTAATGCAGGGGTGAAATCCAGCAGGTTCTGACAGGTTCTGGAGAACTGGTAGCGGAAATTGTGAGCAGTTCGGAGAAACAGCAAATACTACCTCTGGCTGGCTCCAGAGTGGGGTGGAAATGGAGATTTTGCAATATCCTTCCCCCAGGAGTGGGGAGGGAATGGGGATTTTGTAGTATCCTTTTTTTTTTTTTAATTTGATTTATATGCCGCCCTTCTCCGAAGACTCAGGGCGGCTTACAATGTGCTCAGCAATAGCCTTCATCCTTTTGTATATTTATACAAAGTCAGCTTATTGCCCCCACAAACTGGGTCCTCAATTTACCTACCTTAGAAAGGATGGAAGGCTGAGTCAACCTTGAGCCTTGGCGAGATTCGAACCCTGCAGTAATTGCAGGCAGCTGGTCTTAATAACCAGCTTAATAACAGGGTGCCTTAAACCCCTGTACTACCAAGGCTCTACTACCCACTTCCCTTGGAGTGGGGAGGGAATGGAGATTTTGCAATATTCTTCCCCCAGGAGTGGGGAGGGAATGGGGATTTTGTAGTATCCTTTCCCTGGAGTGGGGTGGGAATGGAGATTTTGCAATATCCTTCCCCCAGGAGGGAATGGGGATTTTGTAGTATCCTTCCCCTGGAGTGGGATGGGAATGGAGATTTTGCAATATCCTTCCCCCAGGAGGGAATGGGGATCTTGTAGTATCCTTCCCCTGGAGTGGGATGAGAATGGAGATTTTGCAATATCCTTCCCCTGGAGTGGGGAGGGAATGGAGATTTTGCAATATCCTTCCCCCAGGAGTGGGGAGGGAATGGGGATTTTGTAGTATCCTTCCCCTGGAGTGGGGTGGGAATGGAGATTTTGCAATATCCTTCCCCCAGGAGGGAATGGGGATTTTGTAGTATCCTTCCCCTGGAGTGGGATGGGAATGGAGATTTTGCAATATCCTTCCCTCAGGAGGGAATGGGGATTTTGTAGTATCCTTCCCCTGGAGTGGGATGGGAATGGAGATTTTGCAATATCCTTCCCCTGGAGTGGGGAGGGAATGGGGATTTTGCAGTATCCTTCCCCTGCCACGCCCACCAAGCCACACCACACCCAGCAAGCCATGCCCACAGAACCGACAGTAAAAAAAATTGGATTTCACCATTAATGTCTAATGATCTAATGTCATTTGAACCACACTTGGCCTGCAAAGAAATCTTCTCTCACCTCTTCTTTGCACGCAGCCAGAAGGAATGGTATTTTAGCTACCCTAAATAGAATTGAAGCATACAAACAGGTTGCCAAGTAACAGCTTCTGAACAAAGTATGTCTCCTAATAATAAAGAATGGCAGAGAGAGGTGATTCTGCTTTTAGTCCAGTTTTCTCCGTAACAAGGGCAAGGCCACCCCATTAATTTGACACTAAAAAAAATTTCCTTTTGTATAGAGAAGAATGGAGCCCACAAATTATTTCTGTTGGGTTTTGTGTTGGGTTGATCTTAGTCAATCAATCCGAACAGAGTTGAAAGTGGGGGTGGGCTGCTGGGGGTTCGCAGGGGTTCGGAAGAACCTCAAGCTAAGATTCTGTGCAGTTCGGAGAACTCCCAAATCCCACTCCTGGCTGGTGCCGCCCACCCTTCCCCACCTCTCCCAGGAGTCCCCACGTCAGAGGTGGGTTTCAGCAGGTTCTGACCAATTCTGGAGAACTACTGTAATTTTTGGAGTATAAGACGCACCTTAGTTTTGGGGTAGGAAAATAAGAAAAAAAGCTGATTGGCAGCTGATTGGCTGATTGGACTCCTGGAATACCCCCAATCAGCTGTTCCCAGAGGTGAATTTTAGCAACAGGTTCCTTAGTTTTGAACTCTGTGCCTTGCTTTTTTTTTTTTTTTTTTGCTTTTTTTTTTCTGCCTCTGAAAGCCTCCGAAACAGCTTCAGAAAAAAAGCCTCTGAAGCTCTGTTTGGGGGCTTTTTTTCTGAAGCTCTGTTGGAGGCTTTTTTTCTGAAGCTCTGTTGGAGGCTTTTTTTCTGAAGCTCTGTTTGGGGGCTTCTTTTCTGAAGCTTCATTTCTGATGCTTTTTTCAGCCTCTGAAACCTCCGTTTGAGAAGCTGGGCGGGGCTACATTCGGAGTATAAGACGCACCCAGATTTTCACCTTCTTTTCGCCCTCCAGGAAGCTCAAGGAAAGCCTCCGGAGGCCAGAGAGGGCAAAAACGCCCCCCCCATGGTGCAGGAGGTCAACTAGGCCATGCCCACCATGGTCACACCCACCCAGCACCCAGGCAGAGAACCCCTTGCTAAATTTTTGGAGCCCACCCCTGCCTCCAAGGTCCCTTCCAACTCTTTGGTTATTCTGTCCCCAAGCAGCATGCTCTCAAACATTTCCCACAGTGTGGAAAAATGGAAAGAAGTAAGAGCAGTGGTGTTGTGACCCCGACTCCTGAGCCTGTCCTAACAGAGGAAGAGGACTCAGAAGGTGATGGGGAGGAACTGATAAGGCCTCCCTCTCCTCCTCTCTGGCAATGCCTCAGGTTCCATCCGAAGGCCAAGAGGAACAGCCTGGGATATGCCAGGAGGAAAGCATATCAGAACAAGAACAGATAGGGAGCGAGGATGATGAATCCTGGCTTGATCCCAGGCAGCGTCGGAGGGAGAAGCGTGCGCAGCAACGAAAGAGGCGTGGGAGGGCCAGAGATTGAGCTGAGTCACTGAGCCACACCCCACAAGGAATAAAAGTGGGTGTGATTGCTCTTCAGGCTTTGTGACGGTCAAAGTTAAAAACCTAAGAGTCACATCGCATTACCTGAAACCTGGCTTGTGCATATTTGGATTGGCCCTTGGCGAATTGTTGCTTCATGGATTACTTTTTGCTACTGAATCGGACTGAGGATAAACTCTCTCTTGCTGACTGTCAGTGAAAACTGACTTGGCAGGCATTTCACAGTTTACTGCCAAAACTCTTATCTGCAAGGGTTTCTAGTCTGATTGCTTAATAAAATCTTGGCAGGCATGCCTGGTTGTGTGTTTGCCTGTGTGGGGAAGGGGGACAGAACATCTGGTGGGATTCAAAAAATTTTACTACCAGTTCTGTGGGCGTGGCTTGGGGCATAGAAGGAGAAGGATACTGCAAAATCCTCACTTCTTCCCAATCAGCTGGGACTTGGAAGGCAGAATAGATGGGGGCAGGGCCAGTCAGAGGTGGTATTTACTGGTTCTCCGAACTACTCAAAATTTCCACTACCGGTTCTCCAGAACTGGTCAGAGCCTGCTGAATATTACCTCTGAGTAAGAGCCATTGTCATAAAGCATAACAGAATTCCACTCTCTATAAACATATTTATTTTCAAGATTGTCTGTAGTTCCCAACGGAATACCAGGGGTCATTTTCAAAATCTGTTTCATCTACCGACAATGCTCTTTTTTTGTCCTCTTCACAACAGCGTTATCAATTTGTCTCTGAATAAATAAGACTCCATCAGCAACTTGTTTTGAGCAGGCCTACGAGGTCTTTTCCAAATGTTGAATGGGCCCCAGTGTGAAGTTGGGGGGAGAAAAAACTTTGGTTCTTATAAGCAGAAAAAGTCACTTTCTCCGCTCTAGGGAACTGCTGTCAAACAGCAAGGGATATTGATTTTTCAATATCCTGATTCAATTTCTTTGACTGATTTGATCTATGCCTCGTCAATCCAATCAGATTCTCAGCAGTTCACGAGAAATAGGAATGACATTAAAAACCCAGTAATATAATAGAATGTCCATGATAAGACCCAAAAATTTGGCTCTGCTGTTTGACCTGGAGCTCCGATAGCCGTGACGGAGAACTTATGGCAAGTGTGAGCCATCTTTCCGGGCACACAAGCTGTTGCCCAACTCACCTGCAGCTGCACGTGTGCATGCGCCCCAGCTGGTATTTGGGCCTCCACTGCATATGTACGCCATTCAGGTTGACTCAGCCTTCCATCCTTTCTTTTTTTTTTTTATTAAACTTTATTGTTTAAAAGAAAAAACATTTAAAAACATACAAGTTTCTCACAATTGAGAAACAAATTTACATATACAGTACATAAACGTCACCTATTAGCTAATTTCCATTATTCTATATAAATATATTATATGTATTATATGTACATATATACAAACATACAATAAAGTATTCCATATTCTATACCTCTGACAGTGCTGTTTTTTGTTATATTGATTTCTTCTAAATTTCATCTCTACCCATTTCCTTTCCTCTGGTTTATCCATTGGTACCATCTATTCCATGTTTCATAATATTTAGAGTCCTCCTTATCCTGTAACTCTAAAGTTAGTCTATCCACCTCTGCGCATGTATATATTTTTTGTATTAATTCCTGATCTGTTGGCAATCAATCGCTTTTCCAGAATTGTGCTAGTGCTAATCTTGCCGCCATGATTATATGAAGTATTAGGTATTTTATGTCATTTCGGATGTTCTTTTTGATCATGCCCAATAGGAAAATCTCAGGTTCTAATTCAATTTCACAATCTGTAATTTCTCTTATCCATATCCTTACCTTGTTCCAGTATTTCTTAATGACCGGGCAAAGCCACAAAGCATGGTAGAAAGTTCCCTGTGTTCCTTTCTAAGGTAGGTAAATTGAGGACCCAGTTGTGGGGGCAATAAGCTGACTTTGTATAAATATACAAAGTATATTTGTATATTCATACAAATATTGTATATTTACATTTACAAAAATTTACAATTTTTGTAAATATACAAAAGTACGAAGGCTATTGCTTAGCACATTGTAAGCCGCCTTGAGTCTCCGGAGAAGGGCGGCATATAAATCAAATTAAAAAAAATAAAAAAAATAAAAAATTCAGGGGACCCTGCTGTTCTTCGAACCTCTCCTGCACATGCAGGCGCGTTTGCACATGTGCGCAAGAGTACTTGCACGCAGCGCGTGCCTGCGCAGATGGCATTTGTGTGTGTGCATTGCTACACGTGAAAACCACATGGATGCGCAGATGGTGCGATTGTGTGCACAGTGCACAGGGGAGCCACACAAAACCTGCATGCATGCGCAGATGGTGCGATTGCACATGCAGCGCACAGGGGGCGCATGTGAAAGCCGTGTGCATGTGCAGATGGTGCGATTGTACGCGCAGTGCATGGGAGGCACACACAAAAGTTGTGCACATGCGCAGGTGGTGTGGTTGCACGCGCAGCGCATGGGGAGGAGTCGCGCATTAACACCAGTGGTGGGTTGTCCCCGGTTCAGACCAATTAGCAAGAACCGGTAGTAAAACTGGTGGGCCCTGTCCACCACCCCTGATGTCATCATCAGCGATCTGCAAGGCGCGCACACGAGCGAAGTAAGCGCATGTGCGATCCCATTGCAAACCGGTAGTAAAGGTAAGTAGAACCCACCCCTGATTAGCATGGATGGCACGCGCACTAGCGAAGCACATACCTGTTCAGCACTTGGTGAGGAAAAGGTTGCCACCACTGTCCTATAGGGTCCTGCTATGTTCTGGGTAACTGATAGGATAAGTAATTATTTTTTTAAAAAATTGATTTATATGCCGCCCTTCTCCGGAGACTCAGGGCGGCTTACAATGCGCTAAGCAATAGCCTTCATCCTTTTGTATAGTTATACAAAGTCAGCTTATTGCCCCCACAAACTGGGTCCTCATTTCACCTACCTTAGAAAGGATGGAAGGCTGAGTCGACCTTGAGCCTGGGGAGATTCTCACCTCCATGCTGCCCATCATTTTGGTTTTTATTTTTTAAACTTTTTATTCTAATTGTATTTTAGCACTTTTTAACTTTGTGTTCTACTGAAAGCCACCCAGAGTCTCTGTATTAGTGAGAATGGAGGTATTTATGGCAGTATAGAAGGCGGTATAGAAATTTAATAAATAAATAAGAATTTACAAAAATGAAAACCTCAATAAAACACAAAAACAAAATCATAGCCATAATATAAACAGCAGCCATAATAATTGTTATGAACAGCTCAGTCTTCACAGTATGCTTTGCTAGGTGTGAATAGAATAGAATAGAATAGAATAGAATAGAATAGAATAGAATAGAATAGAATAGAATAGAATAGAATTCTTTATTGGCCAAGTGTGATTGGACACACAAGGAATTTGTCTTTGGTGCATATGCTCTCAGTGTACATAAAAGAAAAGATATGTTCGTCAAGAATCATAAGGTACAACACTTCATGATAGTCATAGGGTACAAATAAGCAATCAGAAAACAATATCAATATAAGTGTCAGCCTCAGCTTTGCCTGCTTCAGCTGCCATAAGAAACGGGGGAGGGATTAGTTATGGAGCAAAGGGGGGGAAGAAGCAGAGGTGTTTTTTTTCCTTGTAGGATGTGTCTTCATGAGAAACGAAAGTGGATCTTCAAAAGGGGACGGCTGACCAACTGCCCTACATTCCTGATGAATGACGCTGCCAGACGTGTTGCCACCTGACCTTTGGAAGACCTTTGGATTGGCTGATGATTTATGAACACGAGGGGGGGGGGAGAAGCTTAGTAGATGCATTTTGCGCGTTTTGCTCACTTCCAGCTTTACCTGGGTTGCTATCATTTCATATTCAGTAAAAGTACTAAATTCTTCAAAATGCTTGAGTTTGGGGTTTTCTTTCCTGGATACTGAAGGAAGCATACCTGACATTAAGCTGGAAGTCACAACCAATCATCCTGGACAAAACCGAGGGGACTGTAAATCCAAAATATGTCAGATCGAGGGAGTGATGGAGAACAGAAGATGGGGGCAGCCAGTTCAACCGTCCTCCAGTCGGAAAAGGAAACTGCAGAATGGTTGGAAAAACTCCGTTTGGAGACGGAGGAGGCTAGATGGTCGAAGGGAGTTGGGAGACTGCCGGACTGGGGAGAGGAACCCCAGGGAGTGACAACTTCCAGACCCCGAAAAAAGGAGGCAGTGTGGATGCAAGAACAAAAGGAACGTCTCATGATAGACCAAGCCTTGCAGCTTATCCGTGATGTAGAGGAAAGCAGAAGAAACCGTGAGTCTTTTGGAATTCCTGGGGAGAAGGGGAGAGCAAGCCCCAGGGGGGAGCCAGAAGAAACAGCCTGCGGGGAAGAGGAAGGATAATAAGTCGTAAGGATACAAGCAACAAAGTTACAGTCATACAGTCATAAGTGGGAGGAGATGGGTGGTGGGAACGATGAGAAGATTAATAGTAATGCAGACTTAGTGAATAGTTTGACAGTGTTGAGGGAATTATTTGTTTAGCAGAGTGATGGCATTCGGTAAAAAACTGTTCTTGTGTCTAGATGTTCTGGTGTACAGTGCTCTATAGCGTCGTTTTGAGGGTAGGAGTTGAAACAATTTATGTCCAGGATGCGAGGGATGTGTAAATATTTTCCCAGCCCTCTTTTTGACTCGTGCAATATACAGGTCCTCCATGGAAGGCAGGTTGGTAGCCATTGTTTTTTCCGCAGTTCTAATTATCCTCTGAAGTCTGTGTCTGTCTTGTTGGGTTGCAGAGCCAAACCAGACACTTATGGAAGTGCAGATGACAGACTCAATAATTCCTCTGTAGAACTGGATCAGCAGCTCCTTGGGCAGTTTGAGCTTTCTGAGTTGGCACAGGTGACCTGTATTAGGGATTCGAACCGCCGAACCGCCAACCTTTCTAATCAACAAGCTCAGTGTCTTAGTCAGACTCTTAGTGGCTAGAGACTCTTAGTCTCAGTCTTAACCACTGAGCCACCTAAGTGAGCCACTGAGCTCACTTAGCCACTGAGCCACTTAGTCTGCCCTCTTCAATAGACTTGAGCAATCTCTGTAACAGTCAGAAACTGCAACACATGCAACATTGAAGTCTCCTCTGGTGATTGCAAAGTCCAATCAGAAGTACAAGGTGATCCAAGTTGCTTGTTGAAGCAAGGCACGTCCCCTTGATGGGAACTCAGTTGCCTTCACACTCCAAATGGCCCCATCAGAGTGAATCAAACGTTCTTCAAAAACCCGACGCCTACTTTACACTTATCTTATGAAGGGGTTGAAGGTCCCCCACGGTTTCGAAATCAGAAATGATGGCTCTGTAATGAGAATGGACAATTAGGGTCCGAAAAGGGGAGCTGGAGAGGTGACCTTCAGGAACAAACAAACAAGAAGGTTTGCTGTAAGACCTTTTTTCTCCCTGTCCTTTTCTAAAGGCACCTGAGTGCATCTCAGATGGACCTCATGCTGGATAATGTGCGTAAAAGCTTTCCTCTCTCTCTCTCTCTCTTTGTCTTTCTGTCTCTCTCTCTGTCTCTCTGTCTCTGTCTCTCTCTGTGTGTGTGTCTGTGTTTCTCTCTCTCTCTCTCTGTCCTGTGTGTGTGTGTCTTTCTCTGTCTCTCTTTCTGTCTCTGTCTCTCTGTCTGTCTCTGTCTGTCTGTCTCTATCTCTCTGTCCTGTCTCTCTGTGTGCGTCTTTCTCTCTCTCTCTCTCTCTCTCTCTCTCTCTCTCTCTGTCTTTCTCTGTCTCTTTCTCTGTCTCTCTCTCTGTGTGTGTCTTTCTCTGCCTCTGTTTCTCTCTCTCTCTCTCTGTCTTTCTCTGTCTCTTTCTCTGTCTCTCTCTGTGTGTCTTTCTCTGTCTCTCTGTCTCTGTCTCTCT
This sequence comes from Pituophis catenifer annectens, assembly GCF_029215685.1. Taxonomy (NCBI): domain Eukaryota; kingdom Metazoa; phylum Chordata; class Lepidosauria; order Squamata; family Colubridae; genus Pituophis; species Pituophis catenifer. The sequence goes on along the minus strand of NW_027256882.1, from coordinate 289,221,437 downwards.
TTGTCTCTCTCTGTCTTTCTCTGCCTCTGCCTCTGTTCTCTCTCTCTCTCTCTCTCTCTCTCTCTCTCTCTCTCTTGTCTCTCTGTCTCTCTGTATGTCTCTGTCTCTCTGTCTCTCTGTCTCTCTCTCTCTCTTTCTCTCTCTGTCTTTCTCTATCTCTCTGTCCTGTCTCTCTGTCTCTGTCTCTGTCTCTGTCTCTCTGTCTCTGTCTCTCTCTCCTTCCCCTAGACCTGGATTTTCCTTGTTTTGCTTTCTTTCTTTCTTTTTTCGGCAGGAGAAGAAGGGGAAAGAGGAATGATAAGCGAAAGGGAGAGATTTCTGCTGAATTTGATTTGCGGTGTGACTCAGCATTGCTTCTCAGCGGCTTGCATGAGTATCAGTTTCTGGGAGAGAAAGACGCTCAGCCTGATAGATGGGAATGCACTTTAATATTGGCAATCGACAGATTCTCTGTGTAACGGAGACTTCCGGCAAAAATGACCTGCTTTTTTCCAATCTCCACAAGAGAAAGACTGTTACGGATGGGGTTTTTTTTTTTTAATGATTATGATTATTATTCTTTTTATTCAGTCCTATGAGCAACCAGGAGTGGTGACATCCCACAATGCTCATGGGGGGGATGAGCCTTCCTGAAAAGCAATTCTTGTTATTTTATTATTGAGTTATTTATATCCCACTTTTATTGTTACAAGTAACTCAAAGTGATGAACATACCTAACATTCCTTCCTCCAGCCTTGTGAAGAGATTGGGATGAGAGAAAGTGATTGGCCCAAAGTCACCGAGTTGACTCTCAGGCCTAAGAGAGGACTAGAATTCACAGTCTCCTGGAGATTGACCCAAAGTCATCAAACCTTTCATACCTAACCTTTCATACCTAAGATGGGACTAGAACTCACAGTCTCCTGGAGATTGGCCAAAAGTCATCTAACCAGCTTTCATACCTAAGATGGAACTAGAACTCTCAGGTTCCTGATGATTAGCCCAAACTCACCCAACCAGCTTTCATAACTAAGATGGAACTAGAACTCTCAGGTTCCTGGTGATTAGCCCAAACTCACCCAACCAGCTTTCATAACTAAGATGGAACTAGAACTCACAGTCTCCTGGAGATTGGCCTAAAGTCATCCAACCAGCTTTCATACCTAAGATGGAACTAGAACTCTCAGGTTCCTGGTGATTAGCCCAAAGTCACCCAGCCAGCTTTCATACCTAAGATGGAACTAGAATTCACGGTCTCCTGGAGATTGGCCAAAAGTCATCCAACCAGCTTTCATACCTAAGATGGAACTAGAACTCTCAGGTTCCTGATGATTAGCCCAAAGTCACCCAGCTAGCTTTCATAACTAAGATGGGACTAGAATTCTCAGGATCCTGGTGATTAGCCCAAACTCACCTAGTAGGTTTTCATGCCTAAATTTGGTCTTTTCCCATAGTTTAGTTTAGTTTAGTTTATTATATTTATATACTGCCCTTCTCCCGAAGGACTCAGGCCGGTGAACTGGTACATGGTAAAAACAATATATGACAAAAATTTAAAAACTTAATTAAAATAATTCAATCATTGGCCGAATTTAAAACACCCAACTAAAGTCATTTTAAAACCCCTATCAAAACCCAATTTAAAAACCTTTATCCCGTCAGACCAGCTTGCTGGAATAATAGGGTCTTCAAAGCACGATGGAAAGCGCGGAGGTCGGGGATCCTTCGTATGTCCGGGGGCAGTTCATTCCATAGGGCCGGGGCCCCCACAGAGAAGGCTCTCCCCCTGGGGGTCACCAGCCTACATTGTTTGGCCGACGGCACCCTGAGGAGGCCCTTTCTGTGGAAGCGTATTGGTCAGTGGGAGGCAATCGGTGGCAGAATGCAGTCCTGTAGATAACCAGGTCCTAAGCCATGGAGCGCTTTAAAGGTGGTAACCAACACCTTGACGCGCACCCAGAAGACCACTGGGAGCCAGTGCACCTTGTACAAGAAGGATGTTACATGGGAGCGATGAGACGCTCCATTATTACTCGCACGGCCGCATTCTAGACCAGCTGGAGCCTCCGGGTGCTCCTCAAGGGGAGCCCCGTGTAGAGAGCATTACAATAGTCCAGCCGGGAAGTGATGAGGGTGTGAGTGACTGTGCGCAGGGCATCCCGATCCAGAAAGGGATGCAACTGGGAGATCAGGCGAACCTGATAAAAGGCCCCCCTGGCCACGGCCATCATATGATCCTCCAAGGACAGCCGTGAATCCAGGAGGATGCCCAAGTTGCGAGCCCTCTCTGAAGGGGGTAAGATCTCATCCCCAATAGCCAGCGATGGTGTTAGCTGGCTATATTGGGTTGTTGGGAGCCACAGCCACTCAGTCTTGGAGGGGTTGAGTCTGAGCCTGTTCCTCCCCATCCAGATCCGCATGGCCTCCAGGCAGCGGGACATCACGTCAAGGGCATCATTGGGGTGGCCTGGGGTTGAAATGTACAACTGCGTGTCATCGGCATACAGTTGACACAGTTTGACTTTACAGTTGATAGAAAGGAAATACATGAGAATAACAGAATAACAGAGTTGTAAGGGATCTGGAGGTCTTCTACTTCAGCCCCTTGCCCAAGCAGGAGCCCCTATACCAGTGATGGCTATCCTTTTTGCCATTGTGTGCCAAAAGGGGGGGGAAAGGGGGGGTCGTGCACATGTGTGCCCATACCCATAATGCAATGCCCCCCATGCAACCCCCCTATTTTTTTTTTATTTGATTTATATGCCGCCCTTCTCCAGAGACTCAGGGCGGCTTACAATGTGCTAAGAAATAGCCTTCATCCTTTTGTATATTTATACAAAGTTAGCTTATTGCCCCCACAAACTGGGTCCTCAATTTACCTACCTTAGAAAGGATGGAAGGCTGAGTCAACCTTGAGCCTTGGCGAGATTCGAACCTGCAGTAATTGCAGGCACCTGGTCTTAATAACCAGCTTAATAACAGGGTGCCTTAGACCACTGTACTACCAAGGCCCTATGCGACCCCCGCCCTCCCGTGCATGCGCGTGTGACCTCCTGTGGCCCGTTTTGGGCCTGGGAAGCCTCCCTGAAGCCTCCTGGGAACAAAAATGGGCTGACGGGGGGAGCGCCATACCCCCCCATGGCCCATTTTGGTGCGGGGGGTGCACCATTCCCCCATGCTCACCCACCCCTGTGCATGCGCATGAGACCCCCTCCTGCCCCTGCGCATGCATGCGAGACCACCATGCATGAGCACACGTCTCCCACATGCGCCCCGCCCCCGCCCCAGAGACCCAAAAATCAGCTGGCCAGCAGAAGGTGCATGCACATGCACAGTGGAGCTGAGGTGGGCGATGGCTTGTGTGCCCGCAGAGAGGTGCCATAGGTTCGGCATCATCGCCCTATACCATGGCATAGGACCTAGTTATCTTCAAGACAGCCTGCTGCTACCGACCACCTCCCATCGACCTGTGCGCTCCCACAGAGAGGGCCTCCTCGGGGTGCCATCAGCCAAACAATGTAGGCTGGTGACCCCCAGGGGGAGGGCCTTCTGGTGTTTTGGAAATAGGTTGACCCCCCCCCCACTTCTTTGGGGATATCGGAACACTACTACCATGTCATTCCTAGTCCTTCTTTTCATCAGACTATACATATCCCAATGTTTTACTTGCAATTGGTGTTGAGCACAGAGGAACACTAAAAAACAACAACAGACTAACACCCCCCACCCACCCACCAGAATAATCTGAAAAGGTATGAGCCGTCCAACTCAGGACCAAAACCAGGTTTTCAAAGCTTTCCAAAAGCCTAGGAGAAATGACACCATCCTTATCTGAGATGGGAAGATGCTGTTCCATACGGTGGAGATAATAACCAAGAAGTCATACGTCTCAGATCCTACAAGATGGCAATGTTTAATAGCAATAGCACTTAGACTTATAGATCACTTTACAGTGCTTTACAGGCCTCTCTAAGCGGTTTACAGAGTCAGCCTATTACCCCCAAGAATCTGGGTCCTCATTTTACCCGCCTTGGAAGGATGGAAGGCTGAGTCAACCTTGAGCCTGGTGAGATTCGATCTGCCAAATTGCAGGCAGCCAGCAAGCAGCAGAAGTAGCCTGCAGTACTGCACTCAAATCATAGTGCCACCGTGGCATATTATTTGGAGTATGCTTAATCCCCACTGGTTCTATGTGATTGTTGGTATGGGTAACATGTTCTGAACGTGATTTAGGGGCCTGAACCTAAATCACGGTGTGGTTCAGGGGTGATCAGATCAGGGGTGTCTGATCTTAATAACTTTGAGACTTGTAGACTTCAACTCCCAGAATTCTGGGGAGTTGGGGGACTTCTGCAAATTGGGGACTTCTGGGAGTTGAAGTCCACAAGTCTTGAAGTTGCCGAGGTTGGACATCCCTGCTTTAGATATATACCTACAATCCATACCACAGTTGAACTGATGGCTCAGGGTCACCATGCAATAAATCATCAATTAAAACTTTTGTCATCTCCCTGAAAGCATAAAATATAAGGGGTTTTTTTGAGGGGTGGGAAACATGCCAGCAGGAGAAGGAGACATTGGGAGACAAACCACTTTGGTAGAAACCAACTTCATAATTTATGTTGCACTGAGTCTGGGCTATATATATTTTCCTAGCCAACTGGCTGACCCTGAATTTAAGCATCATTTGTAATATTTCCAGAGGGCGTACATTATTACCTGATGCCTTCCTAAAGAGCAACTGAAATATCTCACTTTGTGCCAGGTCTACGCGCAATAAATGTAGAAGATGGGCAAGCAAGTAATCTATAAGACATAGTGTATCTCATTAGACAGACAGAGTGGATGCAATCTGGGAATTTTGAGAGAAGAAACAGAGAGGTGGGGCAGACAATAATAAAAAAAAGTACTAGAACTTTTAAAAATAAATTAAATGCATTATATCTCCCACAGAGATAGGGTAGTCATTTAACTATCGATTGGGACATTTGAAAATATGGGAAAGATAAGGTATAATAGAATAACAGAGTTTGAAGGGAACTTGGAGGTCTTCTAGTCCAACCCCCTGCTTAGGCAGGATACCCTATACCACTTCAGACAAATGGTTATCCAACATCTTCTTAAATACTTCCATTGTTGGAGCATTCACAACTTCTGGAGGCAAGTTGTTCCACTGATTAATTGTTCTCACTGTCAGGAAATTTCTCCTTAGTGCTAAGTTGCTTCTCTCCTTGATTAGTTTCCATCCATTGCTTCTTGTCCTGCCTTCAGGTGCTTTGGAGAATAGCTTGACTCCCTCTTCTTTGTGGCAGCCCCTGAGATATTGGAAGACTGCTATCATGTCTCCCCTAGTCCTTCTTTTCATTAAACTAGACATACCCAGTTCCTGCAACCGTTCTTCATATGTTGTAGCCTCCAGTCCCCTCATCATCTTTGCTGCTCTTCTCTGCACTCTTTCTAGAGTCTAGTCTAGACTCTAGAAAGAGTGCAGAGAAGAGCAACAAAGTGTTTACTCTACAGCAATTCCAATTATTTCCAAAGCCACTGCAAGCCATCCAAATGTCACGTGTAAACCTTTGATTTATGAGGTTCTGAATCTTTTTAACATTATTTCCTTGTCGACTTCAATTTCAACTTTTGCTTCCAGGTTTTGACCTTTAATGTCTTACATGCTTTAACATTGAGGTATCCCTTGGATCATCTTCACTCTGGTTTGATTGACTCAATATGGGACTGCTGGACAATTTACTAGAAGGCCCCAAGTCTAGGAAGATGAGAGGGATGGAGACCAACATACATTTATCTCTGGCGGCATCAGTGTTATGGAACTAGCTGTCCTCTGAAATCTAGCTCGCCCCGAGGAAATCATTAAAGAGCCAGTTTGGTCTACTGGTTAATGCAGGAGATCATGAGTTCTAGTCCCACCTTAGGCATGAAAGTCATCTGTGCGCCTTTCAACCAATCACCAGGAAACTGTCATTTCTTGTCCCGCCTTAGGTAGGAAGGCCGATTGGATGACTTATGGCCAATCAACAGGACACTGTAAATTCTAATCCTAACTTGGCACAAAAGTCAGTGGGTGATTTTGGGCCAATCACCAGGAGATAAAGCCATAGAAAGTTCTAGTCCTACCAATCACCAGGAGATAAAGCCATAGAAAGTTCTAGTCCTACCAATCACCAGGAGATAAAGCCATAGAAAGTTCTAGTCCTACCAATCATCAGGAGATAAAGCCATAGAAAGTTCTAGTCCTACCAATCATCAGGAGATAAAGCCATAGAAAGTTCTAGTCCAGCTGGATAACTTTGGGCCAGTCACTCTCTCTCTCAGCCCAACCCAACCCATTTTATGGGATTGTTGTGAGGAAAATAAGTGGAGGAAAGGGTCTTAAATGTTTGTTATTTATAAAAACAATAAAAGAAATGGAATGTTTTAGGAGAGTCTTTGAGTTATCAATGTTACCATCTACTTGTATTGCTATTTTATGACATTACCTGCAGTTTAATCATCATTTATTATTAACTTAAAGCACTTCTATTGTGCCTATTGAGACCTCATTGTGGGGATTTTAACCCACTGACAGTCTCTGCATTGCATCAGGAAAACAACATCAACGAAGGAACGACTTCATCCCCAGAAGCAAGCATTCTTGGAAAATGTAAAATGTCATGGAAGAAAAATGAATACAACAGCGTTGTATTCCCAACGAGAAATGTTGATCGTCTACCAGCTCTTTACCTTGGTTAACCAATGCTTCTTTAAGAGGTTACAGTGGTTTTCTTTTCTGCCTCTTGTCCAACACAGATAATCCTCTTCTTCTTTCTTTGAATAAATGTGAATATTCCCCATCAGAGAGCCTAGGGGGGTGTTGCTGTATTTTTCATCCTAAATGTGGAAATTTCCAAATGCGATCGGAAATGCAATTCACTGTCTGAATGTGGGCAAAATTCCATGAAACCTCCTGAATAAACAGCTTGGATGAAGGCAGAAGGGAGGGGGGGGAAGGGCTCGAAAATCAGTCACATTGCTCAATGCCTAGGCTACGTTAAGAGGAGGAATAATACAGCAGGAGGTTGCTGGCAGCAGACAAGGAAATCTACAACTCTCATTTCATTCTGTTGGGGGTCCTTCATCCTTTTGGGTGGAATTACTCTTGAGCGGTAAGCTTTATTATACAGAGAGCAATGAGCACCTGTGCAGGTGTCTGTTTAATCTCCTTGAACTGTTCCAGATGTTCAGACCTGCAACAATGGCCATGGAATACAGGTCCAAAACATTGGGTGTATAACATTCCAAAGTGTTATACAAGAGGAAATTTCAGGATGGGGGCTGGAAGGAATCTTGGAGGTCTTCTAACTCAATCCCTTGGCCAAGGGAGAAGTCTTCCTATCAACCTGGACAAATGGCTGCCCCATCTTTTCTGAAAACCTTCAGTGATGGAGCATTGGCGACTTCTCAACATAAGAATTGTTTTCACTGTCGGGAAATTCCTCCTTAGTTCGAGGTTGGATCTCTCCTTGATTAGTTCCCATCCGTTGTTTCTTGTCCTGCCTTCAGGGGCTTTGCAAAAGAGGTTGACCCCCACCCCTTCATCTTTGTAGGAGCCCCTCAAATATTGGAACATTGCTATCATGTCTCTTCTAGTCCTTCTTTTCACTAACTAGCCCTACCCAATTCCTGCAACTATTCTTCGTATGCTTTAGTCTCCAGCCCCCTAAGCATTCTTGTTTAGTAAGGCATTCTTTATCAAATGCCTTACTGAAGCCTAAGTTTATTTATTTATTTATTTATTTATTTATTTATTTATTTATTTATTTTTAAATTTGTATACCGCCCTTCTCCCTGAGGACTCAGGGCGGTGAACAGCCAAGTAAAAACATAAACTACAAAGATTAAAATACAATTAAAAAGATAAAAATATATAAATTTGGCCCCATGATTAAAAACAATAACAGACAATTAAAAACATTTTAAAAAGTGTTAGGCCAGCCCGGCTTGCTGGAAAAAGAAGGTTTTAAGGGCACGGCGGAAGGCACCGAGGTCTTGGATTCTCCTTATCTCTGGGGGCAGCTGATTCCAGAGGGCAGGTGCCCCCACAGAGGGTAGGTGCCCCCATATTAAATCCAGTGGTGGGATTCAAATAATTTAACAACCAGTTCTCTGCTCTAATGACCGGCTCAGTGGGCGTGGCCATAGTGGGAGTCTTTAGGGAGAAGGGCGGCATATAAATTTTTGGTAAATAAATAAATAAATAAATAAATAAATAAATAAATAAATAAATAAATAAATAAATAAATGTGTGACAGGCAGCACTCAGTCTCCTGCATCTCCCTGGCAGCAAAAATGGGCCATGGGGGGGGGGGCACACCACCACCCCCACTCCTAGTTTTGGGCCTAGTAGGCCTCCCTGCAGCCTCCTGGGAGCCAAAATGGGGCACGTGAAAGGGGCGGGGAGGGGAGGGACCAGCTAGCAATTTAACAACCGATTCGCCCAAACCGGCCCAAAGCGGCTGAAACCCACCACTGATTATATCCACAGCTTTCCTTGATCCACTAATTTAGTCACTTTATCAAAGAAGGCGATATCAACCTGGACAAATGGCTGCCCAAACATTTCTGAAAATCTTCACTGAATGGAGCAGCCACAGCATCTGGAAGCAAGCTGTTCCACAGATGGATTGTTTTCACTCTCAGGAAATTCCTCTTTAGTTCTAGGTTGGATCTCTTCTTGAAGACAATAAGGTTTAAGTTTAAGTTTAAGTTTATTTATTTGTCAAGCATATATAAGATTACAGGTAAAAAGTATAAACATAAGAAAAGAGTAAGTAAAAAAGGAATATTAGGACAGGGACGGTAGGCACGCTGGTGCACTTATGCACGCCCCTTACAGACCTCTTAGGAATGGGGTGAGGTCCACAGTAGACAGTTTAAGGTTAAAGTTTTGGGGGTTTGGAGAAGAAACCACAGAGTCAGGTAGTGCATTCCAGGCATTGACCGCTCTGTTACTGAAGTCATATTTTCTGCAATCGAGTTTGGAGCGGTTTACCTTGAGTTTGTATCTATTATTTGCTCGTGTATTGTTATGGTTGAAGCTGAAGTAGTCATTGACAGGAAGGACATTGTGGCAGATAATTTTATGTACTATGCTTAGGTCAGACTGAAGTCAGTGTAGTTCTAAATTGTCTAAGCCCAAAATTTGGAATCTGGTGGCATAAGGTATTTTATTGTGGTTAGAGGAATGGAGGACTCTTCTCATAAAATATCTCTGGACTCTCTTGATTGTATGTTGCAATATTTTCAGGATCAGACTCAATAATGATAATAAGAGTTAGAGGCTTAAATATATTTCTCTTTAATTATAACAGGCATTCTATATTCACTGAATATTCACAGATAGAAGCGAGGAAAATGGTGAAGGTGGCTCCTTATATACACAAGGGGTGGAGTCGAAGATGGGAGTGGTGAATTATGAATACATTAGGAACCAAAGAATAAGTTAACCCCCGATGTCCCATATATACATTATTTACACAATAGGGAATAAGGCATTTACATCTCACAAATCCCCCTCTAAATGCCGGTTCGCTATACAACACCAATTACATTCAGATTCAGGACAATATAAGACATATAATTTTGATGTTAAATATTTGTGCTGTTTTGAAGGTAAAGGCTTCGTCAATATGTCAGCTAATTGTTCAGAGGTATCACAATGCACTGCTTTGATAAATCCATCTTGAGACAATTGTCTCACATGCTTAAATTTTATATCTATATGCCTGGACCTTTGTCCAATGGCATCGGATCTGGATATTTCAATGGCTGCTTTATTATCTTCATGCATAACAAAAGGCAAGGCAGGTTTTTTCCAAACATCTGAAATCAAGTCATTAAACCATACAAGGTTATTTGCAGCTTTGGACAAACAAACATATTCCGCTTCTGTGGTCGAAGTGGCTACCAGTTCTTGTTTACCAGTGTACCAGTAAACTGGACAGTCATTTAATAGAAAAATATAACCAGAAGTGCTTTTTCTGCATGATATATCTCCAGCCCAATCCGCATCAGCGTAACATGTAAGTTTTGGTTCTTTATTGTTACTAGGTTCTAATACTAAGCAAAAGTCTAATGTACTTTTCAGATATCTTAGAATTCTTTTGACTGCTTCCCAATGATACAATGTAGGTTTGCTAACATATCTTGACAATAAGTTGAGTGGTAATGCAATATCTGGTCTGGTCCAATTAGATATATAAAGAAGTGAACCTATGACTGATCTATAAAATGTATTATCCTTGAATTCAGGGGAAGATTCATCAGTGTTTCTAAGGAAATCAGTTTGCATAGGAGTGTCACAGGGTTTGGCATTGTTTAAATTGCATTTGTTGAGAAGTTCAATGATTTTATCTTTCTGAGTAAGTTTGAATCCCCTTCTAGTTTTGTTAATTTGTACACCAAGGTATTTGTTTACTTTACCTAGAGATTTCAACGAGAAATGTTCGTTTAGCTTGTTTACAAAGGTTTCTCTTCTCTCCTTGTGTTTTCCTATATATAAAATATCATCTACATAAATTAATACAAATTCAATGTGATCATCACTCTTTTTTACAAAGAAACAGTTATCAGCAGTGGTAGCGTTGAAATCCATGGTCTTAAGCACTTTTACCAAGCAATCGTACCATCTTTTGCCAGATTGCTTTAATCCGTATAGACTCTTGTTCAATAGCCAAATTTCATTCTTATTAGTGTATTGACTGTGTGGTGCTCTTACATATATTTCCTTATCTAGCTTTGCGTGTAAATACGCAGTCTGTATGTCATATTGAAATACATCAAGGTTGAGTGCAGATGCCACTACTAGAGCTGTTTTAACACTCTCTGTTCTTACTGTGGGGGAGTACGTGTCAGTATAGTCCTCCGGATATTTTTGTGCATAACCTTGTGCAACCAATCTAGCTTTGTATAGAGTATTGCCTCCTTCTAGATTCTTAATTTTATAAATCCACC